>NC_142932.1:102470581-102478081 GCF_046866305.1 Octopus bimaculoides | reverse complement strand
CGACCGCGAGTCCGCTGCCCTAACCACTGGGCCATTGCGCCTCCAGGCATAAATATATCATCTATGTATCTGCAGCATCCATTAAGTTAAGTAAACCAATCTTTTTCTTCGCGCATAGGTCTTTAAGGAAAAGGAACTCGCATGAAGAAACATAAAGGTCTGCCAACAGAGGGCTACAATTGCCACCCAGTGAAATTCCTCTAACTTGCTGAAACACCCTACACGCAAACATAACAAACGAATTATTAATAATACGATCTGAATTCAAATTCCGCCGAGGTCGATCTTTGCCATTCATTTTTTCGGGGCCGATAAAATAAAATACCAATATCCAACAGGAATAAATATTTTCGACTTCCCTCTTCTCTTAATTTGCTGGCTTTGTACCAAAATTTGAATTAATTAAATTTAAATACAATCATCGTTTTATTTCAACATTGGTAAACGAAGAATTAAGCTTGAACTATTTCATGCTTGCGCCTGGATTCATCAAATCCCCACGAAATTTGTCAAAGTGAGTCTTTTTTATAAAGTAACAATTTTTATCTAATTTTGCTTTCGCGAATAAAATAAATTTTCTCTACATCTGCATATCTCTAGTTGGCGAAGACACCCTTGGAGACTCTGATTCGGAGAAATGGGTGCGAACAGGGAGTTTTATCATTGTACTTGTTTCAGTCATTAGACTGTGGCCATGCTGGTGCACCGCCTTGAAGAATTTTTAGTCGAAAGAATCGACCTCAGTAGTTAAGTTTCTTGGTAACCCTGGTACTTATTCTATATTCACTTTTGCCGAACCGCTAAGTTATGGGGACGTAAACATGCTAACACTGGTTGTCAATCGGTGGTCCCGGAGAAACACTGACACATATATACACATATATATATATATATATGCGTATGTGTGTGTGTGTGTTCGACTGGCTTCTACCAGATTCCGTCTACCAAATCCACTCACAAGGGTTTGGTCGCCCCAACGCTATAGCAGAAGGCACTTCCTCAGCCTGCCACGCAATAGGGATGAACCCTGAACCATATGATTAGGAAGTAAGCTTCTTACCACACAACCACGCCGTATCAGGAGAAAAGGGAGAAAAAAGACTGGTGGGGAGAGAGAAGAGTAAAGAGAAAAAGCAGAAGAATACGAACACAAATAAAATTGGAAAGAAAGAGCGGGTAGAGAAAGATATTACACATACATACAAACATATCTAGATGCTCGCGTACACATTGAGGAAGAGAGAGAGGGGGGGGGAAGAATGCGTCAAGCACTAAACGTTTGATGTCAAACAAACCAGCGTCGAATCGGTGGCGCCAGAACGGCTATACCTAAACGTCTCAGGCCCTTCATAGGGACGGCTGTAAGAAAGAAAAAAAAAACGCGAAGAACATTCTTTTAAATATTAACAATGAATGAAAAGTAAAATGTAGGACTGACCAAAGAAAGACAGGATAATGAAATGAAGTAACAGATTGAACTATGTAGAGATAGAAAAGTAAAATGTGCGACTGTCCAAGGAAAGAGAGGATAACCAAATGAAGTAACGGGCTGAGCTGTGTTGAGCCAGAAAAGAAGATATCTTTAAATGTTGGAAGAAAATATATCTTAAAGCACCGAGGTTATATTTTACAGCTGGGTTACGAATATTTTATCAAGGAATTCAAATACATAGTAATATTTTCTATTTTCTTTTATTTGTTTCAGTCATTTGACTGCGGCCATACTGGAACACCGCCTTAAATGGTTTTAGTCGAAGAAATTGACCCCAGGACTTATATTTTGTAAGCCTATTACTCATTCTATCGGTCTCCTTTGCCGAAGAACCGCAAACACACCAACATCGGTTCTCAAGAGAAGAGTAGGGGAATAAACACAGAAACAAAGACACAGACAGACAGATATATATATATATATATATATATATATATATATATATATATATATATATATATATATATACGACGGTCTTCTTTCAGTTTCTGTCTACCGAATCCACTCACAAGGCTTTGTTCGGCCCGAGGCTATAGTAGAAGACACTTACACGTGCCCCAGGTGCCTGCCACGGAGTGGGACTGAACCCGGAACCATATTGATCAGTTTAGTACAATATGGTGAATAATAGTATTTATATAAGCTTTAATAAGATTTTGTTCTGTAATTTTAATTTTAACCAGGTACAAATAAAGAAACGCATGCTCTAAAATATATATTAATAAACATTCATTATGATATTATGAAGAAATTTTCGGACACTAAAAATGATAAACAAAATATGGAAGGTGATAACAGAAATTTGTCATCGAATATGAATCGGGGTTTGTTAAATGTGTAACTGACTAGAAAGTAAGAATTTTTCAATAAAAATTTCCCCACAATTGGCACATAATAAAATGAACGAATAATTGTAACAAATGTCAATAAAAGTGTTGCAAAAAGAAATAACTGTTATATACTGAACATAAATATATCTTTTGACGTCCAAGTGGATGTATGGAAAGAAAAAAATGTCTAACAATAGAGCTGTGCATCTGCCGAAGGCAAAAGAAGATAACTGAAAGAAGTCATGGGGAATAATATATTTTGTTTTACCTATTTTAACTTTTTACTTGTTTCAGTCTTTGGACAGCGACCAAGCTAGGGCACCGCTTTAAAGTGTTCAGTCAAACAAATCAACCCTAGTATTTATTTTTAAGTCCGGTGCATGGTCTGTTTGTCTCTTGCCGAACAAGTAAGCTACAGGGACATAGAAAAGAAAAGAAAACAAAAAACAACACCGGTTGTAAAGTGGTGGTGTGGATGTCAAACACAAGTACAGAAATATTTACATTTACGATGGACTTTCACACAGTTTCCGTTCATCAAACCGGCTAATGCTCAAAAGGCATTGGTCGGTCCGTGGCTATAATAAAAAAAAAACACTTGCCAAAGGTGTGGTGCAGTGAGATTGAACACAAACTACAAGATTGCAGAGCGTGCTTCTTAACCACACAAAGAAGCCTGTGCCTTTGTTTTACGACCGGGTTATGAATATTCTAGACTTGAATTAAAACACATGAGGTGGTATACACTGTTACCTCAAAGCAGAGCCCTTGTGCGTGCGCTCACATATTTTTCCTAATCATAAACAATTAGGAAAGGCAAAACTTCCGCACACAAGATTATCAAGGTAGAATAGGATGCTTTAATTCACTTGTTCCCAAACTGGACGGTATTGCACCCTTGGGGGCTGTCGAAAGATACAGGGGTTGTTAGAGAAAAGTAGAGCGATAGTGGGGTGGCCAAAAGGTGGGTGATGGATGTAAAAAAGACCCAAATTAATGAGTTAATTCGGGTAAGTTTTATTTGTGAAGTGCAGTTGTCTTTGAACTTGATGCATCAAGTGGTCTATGTTTGTGGTGGAGAGTGGAGGTGGGGGCACTAGGAATGTGACCCGGATGCCAAGGGGTCGGCAGCCTGAATACGGTTGGGAACCACTGATTTAAATGAGGTAATTTGAGTGATGATCACTCATTCAGGAACACATTTTGCAAGGAAAGACGAAATTAGCAAGCAATGCAGATAGTGCAACCAAAGACAATAATAGAACAACGCTTCACCATTCTTGACGATTCTTTCATTTTTTAAATTCTTTTACTTGCTTCAGTCATTTGATCGCGGCCATGCTGGAGCGCTGCCTTTTAGTCGAAGAAATCGACCCCAAGACTTAGTCTTTGTAAGCCTGGTACTTATGCTGTCGGTCTCTCTTGCCGTACCGCTAGATTGCGGGGATATAAACACACTAACATCTGTTGTCAAACGATGGTGATAGGGGGAGACAAACACAGACACACACACACACACACACACACACGACGGGCTTCTTTCGCTCCCCCTCTCTTTCCCCACTCTCTCTCACTGTAATATAATTTTTTATTCTTTCACTTGTTTCAGTCATTTTGACTGCAGCCATGCTTGAGCACCGCCTTAAAATGTCTTAGTTGACGCTCCGCAGAATCGATTATTGTAAGCCTAGTAATTTTTCTATCGTTCTATTTTGCCGAACTGCTAGTACCGGTTGTTAAGCGATAGTGACGGGGGACAAAGATATACACAGACACACACGTGCGCGCGCGCGGACAACTAATTATAAATATATATGAACTGTCGTCTAACATAGGCAAGAATGAAAATAACACTGATATCTCATTTCAACAGATATATTTACCAAAATTACATTAAAATATCTGGAAATACTAAACAGTAAATTTATTCAATAAAATCGCCATTCGCTTCAACCACGGTCTCCAGACGACTTCGGAATCTACTGCAACTGTTCTGGACGGTTTCCTTGTTTAAGTTAGTGAATGCTGCCATAATCCTTGTCTTCAGTTTGTCTTTGGTGTTACAAGGAATTTTGTTGTTCTCTCGCACAAACGCAACCCCTACACAATAATCAAAGGGGTTGCATTCTAGGTAGTCAGGTGGCCAGATGTTAGAGGTGATATGTTCGCAGAAATTGTCTGACAACCATGACTGGGTTCTCCTGCTTGTGTGGCATGGTGCAGAGTTCTGTTGTCAGACATAAGGTCTTCCAACAGCCACTTTCTTGACACAGGGCAGCACTACCTCCTCTAGGTACTTGATATCGGCCTCTGTGTTGAATTTGAGGCCGTGTGCGAAGATGAATGGAGGCATAACCTCGCCATCATTAGTGATCGCTCCAAACACCATGATGTTGACTGGATGGTACATGTCCTCAAATTGCACTGTCGTCAGATTGACAATCAAACGCTCTGGAATGTTCCTATTGGCAAGCATTACAGCATGTCGTTTCCAAATTTCCCGAGATTGCACTGTCCTCAGACTGACAACCAAATGCTCCGAAACGTTTCTATTGGAGATTACAGCGGGAATGGCAAACAGGACAGCATGTCATTTCCAAATTTCTGGCAGAGTGAATTACGTCATGGTGCTACTTTTCTCACAGATGGTGCCCAACTGATACTAGCATACTGTGTAGTCGACAAAATCAAAAACAAACAATGCACATGCACGAAATAAAAAATAAGAAAATGACGACAATTTACTCATCGCACTCTATATATATATACATATACGTATACATCCATACATACATACATATACATACATACATATACATACATACATATACATACATACATATACAGCAAACATGCCAATAGAATTCCTAGAGACAGGAAAATCCTTATGAGACACAGAACAAAGGTCTCAAACCAGTTAAATAGAGAACTGGAGGATAGGAAAAGGGCTAAATTAAAACTAACACTATTAGAAATAGAAAACAAAATTAAACTCTCCCATGAAAAGGAGAGAGCAGAGAAGGAGAAGAGAGCAGTAGAAAGCATAAAAACAAACCCCAAGGCTTTCCATAGATTTGCAAAGGAGACTGCTACGGTACAGTATAAGATAGGACCCCTATTCCTGCCTAATGACTCACTGACTGCAGATCCCACATGGATAAGTGAAGTGCTCAGTACACAATTCAAGAGTGTCTTCACTTCTCCTCTGAGTCACATGCAGATAAAGAACCCAGCTGATTTCTTTGACAATAGCACTCAGCAGAAGGGGACTGCATCCATTACCTACATCGACATTGAAGAGGAAGATGTGATAGCTGCCATAAATGAAATGAGCTCAAATTCGGCAACTGGCCCCGATGGTTTCCCAGCTGTCCTCTTAAAGTCGTGTAAACAAGAACTAGCAGGACCACTCCGGATACTCTTCCAGAGTTTCCTTGCAAATGGTAAACTTCCCAAAAAGCTGAAGGAAGGCACCATATGTCCTATCCATAAAGGTGGCAGCAGAGCAGAGGCTGGGAACTACAGGCCCATCTCTCTGACTTCACATATTAGCAAAGTCATGGAACGAATTGTCAGAAGGAGATTGATTGCGTTCCTAGAAGAAAATGACTTGCTGAATGAGACCCAGCATGGTTTCCGTCCAGGTAGAAGCTGCCTCACGCAGCTCTTGCAGCATTATGACTGGGTCCTGAAGCAGCTACTTGACCATTCAAATGTTGATGTGATATATCTCGACTTTGCAAAAGCCTTTGACAAAGTTGATCATGGCTTGATGTGTCACAAGCTGCGAAACCTTGGCATAGCTGGTAAATTAGGACAGTGGCTGCATGACTTCCTGAATGGTAGAAGTCAGACAGTTGCAGCCAATGGAGAACTATCTAGGGAAACACAAATATTGAGCGGTGTTCCACAAGGAACTGTTCTGGGGCCACTACTGTTCATAGTGGCCCTTCTGGACATGCACACGGTCACTCGGAGAGCCAATGTCACTAGCTATGCTGATGACACAAAGATATCTCAGTCAATAAAGAATCCTGATGATATTGTAAGCCTGCAGAATGACCTAAATGCAATATATGAGTGGGCAGAGCAAAATAATATGCAGTTCAATGCAAAAAAATTTCAAGTACTGCGCTACAAGACCACAAGCACCTCCCAACTGGCATACACAGGGCCTGGAGGTACTGCAATCCCAGAACCACAAACAGTAAGAGATCTGGGCATCAACATGTGTAGTGATGCATCATTTCACATGCACATTGTCAAGTTGACAGCAAAGTGCAGACAACTGGCAGGGTGGATACTGAGGACATTCCGTACAAGGGATCAAAAAGTCATGTTGACTCTGTGGAAGACATTTGTTCTGAGCCGCCTAGACTATTGCTCTCAGTTGTGGTCACCACACAGTGTTAAGCGGACAGCAGAACTCGAGGCAATTCAGCTGCACTATACAAAAAAGATCGCCACAGTCCAACAGATGAACTACAGGGAGCGACTGAAGGCACTAGGTCTCTACTCCCTGGAGCGCAGGCGGGAGAGATATGTAATAATATACATATGGAAAATACTGGAAGGACTGGTGCCAAACTTTGGCATCAAGTACTACAGGAACGCCCGCACGGGTCGCCACTGCATGGTGCCAAAGGTACCGTCCACTGCATCTCGCATAAGAACGAGATACTGCAGCAGCCTCGGTTTCAGAGGACCTCAGCTCTTCAATGCCCTGCCAAAACATTTGAGAGACATGCAAGACATGGATACGGAGGTCTTCAAGACAAAACTTGACACTTTCCTCTCCACGGTACCAGACGAACCAATGGCTCGTAATGAGACGCAGTTTAGGGCAGCTATGTCAAATTCTCTTATACACCAGATATGCCATCAAAACTCTTGATTGGACCATGTCAGGTGGGGGAGAAGAGCC
Source organism: Octopus bimaculoides (assembly GCF_046866305.1). Lineage (NCBI taxonomy): Eukaryota > Metazoa > Mollusca > Cephalopoda > Octopoda > Octopodidae > Octopus > Octopus bimaculoides. The sequence goes on along the minus strand of NC_142932.1, from coordinate 102,470,835 downwards.
ATGCGAGGAACGTGAAAATCACGGTGGTGCACCAGCATGACCGCAGCCACTTGGCTGAAACACATAAATAAAAAAAAAAAAAAATAAATATATATATATATATATTATATACACACACACAAAATTATAATTGTATTTATAATTTTCACCTTAAAAGGTATTTTTCATATGGTGGCCACTGATTAAATAAAAAAAAGATGTTATTCTTTTCTTAGTTATATGTCCATACACACATACATATGTACATATATATA
>NC_142932.1:102453081-102465581 GCF_046866305.1 Octopus bimaculoides | reverse complement strand
TTTCCTGTACATACTTGTATTTGTTGTTATTAGCATTGTTCCATCAGGTAAAACTAGGTCTCTCCTTTGGTGTACGTGACACATTTCTTGCAATAAGATACGTTAACTACAGTATATATATGTGTGTATGTGTGTGTGTGTGTGTGTGTGCATACATATATATACATACATACGTACATACATATACATACGTACATACGTACATACACATATATGTGCGTGCGTATGTATGTATGCATGTATATAAATTGTGTATAGGGATATGAATATGTAAGTACACACACACACACACCACATAGATGTTTATATCGTCAGCCACTGTTGAACTAAACACAGTTATTTATTTAGCTTCATGCTATATAAAGAATGGTTTGTATATAAATCAATCCGGAACGGCCAACGGAACGAAATAAGAGATATATATCAATAAGAGATATATTCAGAGACTCTACCGTTTGAAATATATGTTGTGATGGCTAAATACTTGCTAAAATATATATATCGCATACAATCACATCGCAACGTAGACAGTAAAATTTTCGCTTATCTAAGAGAGGCATTCAATCATTAGAAACGCGTAACAGTCTCAGTACGTAGTCAGCGCCTTAGTTTTACCTCAATGTGAATTTCAGAAACGAGAAGAATAACATGAAAATATTTCGCATAAAAAGTCTTTAAATGGTTTTTGCCTTCCAACTGTTGCATTTAGAGACTTTGCAATGAAATATTTATCGCACGTTACTACGTGGAACATCGAGGTGTTTCGTTGACTATTTGTCTCGTCAGCTGCTGTACAATAAATGAAACAGTTGTTGAAATCACGTGTGATATCAGCATGTATGCAATCATGCATACATACATACATACAAATATATAAATATATATTTATATACACACACACATACACACACACACACACACACACGCACGCACACACACACACACAAACACACACACACACACACACACACATATATATATATATACGCACACACATTCACATTTAATATCTCATAGATTAACTAATAATACATTAAATGTGAGATGTGGTATATTTTTTATTGTTTTGTTACTTTTTAAAATCCATGTCGTCTTATGATCAAAACTACGACCATCTTTACAAAAGAAGGAAATATTGCTCAAAGTATCCTTGTTAAAGGTGGTTGGGTGCAATCCGGGAGGGACTGCAGCTCTATTTTTTTTTTTTTTAGCAGGCTGGGACGGTACCCTGATTGATTTGTTATTGTCTTGTTTGACTTATACAGGGTGTGGCCGAAGCAACACTCTTTTTTATTTGAGTTTTTCTTGTTTCTAATAGAATTTCTTTTTTATTTCCTAAAACTTCTGCGATTTTTTTTATTAGTTTATTACTCGTTTCTTTAAGTAATGCAATAAATGTTCAATAAAAAAAATTAATAAATATTTATATATTATAAAAGATATTAAAGAGGCGCAGGAGTGGGTGTGTGGTAAGTAGCTTGCTTACGAACCACATGGTTCCGGGTTCAGTCTCCCTGCGTTGCACCTTGGGCAAGTGTCTTCTACTATAGCCTCGGGCCGACCAAAGCCTTGTGAGTGGATTTGGTAGACGGAAACTGAAAGAAGCACATCGTGTATATATATATATATATATATATATATATATATATGTGCGTGTGTGTGTGTGTGAATAAAAATAGAAATAAAAAAATATAAAAAAGGGTTTTGTATGATCGTATATAGAGGAATATATTATTTAAAAGAGTTCCAACTCCGTCTGTTTTTTATGTTTTATTTATATTCTTATAAAATTAATGTGGGATATAGAATATATAATATAAATAGTAAAATGAAATGAAGTATTGAATGTCTTATTGAATATATGAAATATTGAGTATTAAATATAGAGTATTAAATATAGAGTATTAAATATATAAGGACTAGTATACTTTCCTGCCTCATGGCATTCCTCAAGATGTCTGACAGATGTACTGTAGCAGACTGGCTGTTCTTTTGTCTTTTATACCTATTCCTTTGGACAGCAGCAGTAGGTGTTTGGCTATTTTTAGAAATGATGCCAAGTTAATTTTTAGAAATGATGACATTTGAGAGATTGTTTGTGTTTTAGTTATAGGGATAAGATTTTTAAACCCCAAGTAAGATTAATTTAATCATTGTTTGTTAAGAGTGGGTTTGAATTTCTTAATAAAGTCCTTTTCTTTGCGTTTTCTCTCAATTTCATTCAGGTTGTAAAGTTTATGGAATGGAAATATCATAAAAGTTTCACGACCACATATTGCCAGATGGTTACTCAGTGGTATTTGGCGGACCTCTGGATTTTTAATCTGTTGTCGATGCACACGTGAGTGTTCCGATAGTGCATTACCTGTTTGGCCAACGTACAGTTCTTCACAATTAGGGCAAAAGGGGCGTTACTTCTGCCGCACCCTGTATATGGTAGAAATATTTCATAAAATAGCAAGACAATCTCAATATAATGACAGAGATGTGGGCATTGAAACTGGTCTGGTGTGTTGCATACCAATCACCATACACAAATCGGAATCGAAGTCCACGTCCAGGTTTAATGTAAAATCTCGCTGAAATATTAGTTTTTTGCTTCTATTCAGAGAGACTCCTCATTCCCATATTGGAACCTGTTCGTAACAGTCTAAGTAACCAGAGGCAAATTTGAACGAAGTATTCTCACTACAAACAATGTCGTCTCGAAATTCTCTGAAATCGCACCCTAGGTTGATAATAAGCGTTGACATAAAGGGAACTATATTTAATGATAAACGAAAAAACCTGGAAAATTTTGATCATAGGAAAAAAAGGCAGGAAACATTTTGATCAGATGTTTACTCAGTCAAAACTAACCAGGGGCTACGTTTTTAGCCCCGGGTTTACGAAATACCAACAGTTAAGTTTGGACACGTTGCCTTCCAGCCTTAAAATTTCTTATACATTAAATATCTGAGTCAGTTAGGGAGCGTCTACGTAGATACTCAACTAGTTAGAAAGTTTCTAAAATTGTATCCTTCTGTCTAAAGGAAAAGAGAAGCTGAACCGTGTTGCCCTAGTTACCCTGAAGTACAGTACTGCCATTTGCAAGCAAGCAAGGCTTACTAATAACTACCATGATTTTCACTGAACAATATAGGTGCCTCTTTACTCCGGAGCAGACATAGACACTCTCTGAACTTTTTCAACCTTGGCTTAGTGGCACATGCAGGATATGAGAGTTGGAGGGAAACTGAGTTGCACCAGTGGCTGGCTGGTACCTATTTACAGCTGAGAAAACTGAAGCAGTGTGAAATGAGGTCTCCCTGTTCAAGAACACCTCGCGCCGCTTGTTCCAGGAATTCAACCATCAACTTTATAACCTTGAGCCGAACATCTTACACACTAAGCCACCTGCCTTTACTAGATATATATAAAAAAGAGGCAGGATGGTTAAGGCTGGAATATCTTTGATTATAGGTATAATGTTAAGGCGCGAGCAGGCAGAATCGTTAGCAAGCTGAACGAAATGTTCAGCGGTATTTTAGCCCGTCGCTGCGTTCTGAGTTCAAGTTCCACCGAGGTTGACTATGTCTTTCATCCTTTCGAGGTCGATAAATTAAGTACCAGTGAAGTACTGAGGTCGATGTTATCGATTATCCTCCCATCAAAAATTTCAGGCCTTGTGCCTATAGTAGAAAGGATTATAGGTCTAATCAACCAGTCTTAAAACAGTATCTCATACAAATAAGCAAAAAAAAAAAAAAACCCCCACAAAAGGACGGTATATCATGAGACAGAATCTCATATAACGAAAGACCTTCGACGAACGGTCCTTTCTTAGGACAAGCTAAGTGATATCACTTGGTGAACCTTTTTATTTTGTACTTACTGTTTACCGAAACAGAGTATCACGTGTTTCCTCAGGTTCTACTGTTTTACTGAAAGAATGTTGAAAAAGTAAGGTAGTTACCACTGATTTCATAGACAGCTGTATCTTTTCTTCATATTGTTCCTTTTGAACGAGTGCTTGTTTCCGTCAATTAATTGTTTGATCGAGTGAACCTGTAAACAAAGGCATTTGAGAAGTGACCATGTATACATACATGCATACATACATACATACATACATACATACATACATATTTGATAAAGGAAAAGAATGACTTCACTGGTAGTTCTAATGAATTAATTTTTTAAATATGATTTTAGAGTTTGGTTTGTAGATCTAGTTTGTAGATCTACAAACCAAACTGCAAAATTATATTATTAAAAAGTTAAATTGATTAAAACTACCAGTGAAATCATTCTTTTCCTTTTCAAATATACTTAACCGTATCATGGATTTCAAACATTTTCCAACACACACATACACACACACACATACACATATATATATATATAATATATATGTGTATATATATATATATATATATATATATATATATATATATATATATATATATATATATATATATATATATATATATATATATATATATAAACATATATATATATATATGTATGTATCTATATGTATACATATATGTATAAAAAGGTATGTGCATGTATATATATATATATATATATATATATATATATATATATATATATATAAATATATATGCATTTATATCTGTGCGTGAGTGTGTGTGCGTATGTGTACGTACATATATGTATATATGAACCCATAAGCTAAAGACCAAGAACAATAAAGATGCTACTCTTTCCTTTTACACTTTAACTGGGTCTAGTAACTGAGTTGTATTTATGGTAACAGTCAACTACTCATAAATTCTATAATCGAAACTGTTAACCCGTTTCAGCACAGAAATTTTGGGTGAAACAATTCCATATTACTTCGAAATCTAATTTCTCTTTTTAAGTTTTTAAAAATTAAGCAACCAAAGTTCGGACTTCTGTGATGTAAAGTGATCAAAAGCTATAAAACTTAATTCGATGATAATTATGGGTTGAGCTATAAATTATCCCATCATACAACTGGAACTTAATGCTATTTTTGAGACCGAGGTAGTAAATAAAGCGGTGTGAAATAGTACTATAAACATATGCTATTAGTTATAATTTTTAAAGGTAGGATAGATGTGATGCAACATGCAAAAAACAATACTAAAAGAATTGAAAGGCGGCGAGTTAGTAGAAATGTTAGCACGCCGGGCGAAATACATAGTGGTATTTCGTTTGTCTTTTCGTTCTCAGTTCAAATTTCGCCGAGGTCGACTTTGCCTTTCATTATTTCGGGGTCGATAAATCAAGTACCAGTTGCGTACTAGGGTTGATCTAATCGATTGGCCCCCCCTCTCCAAACATTTCTGGCTTCGTGCCTAGAGTAGAAAAGAATGCTGAAAGAATGGGACAGTCTTAATCCCCTGTGCTCCTCAATATGTACTTAGATCATTGTTGTTGGCACTCCGTCGCTTACGACGAAGAGGGTTCCAGTTGATCCGATCAACGGAACAGCCTGCTCGTGAAATTAACGTGCAAGTGGCTGACCATTCCACAGACACGTGTACCCTTAACGCAGTTCTCGGGGATATTCAGCGTGACACAGTGTGACAAGGCTGACCCTTCGAATTACAGGCACAACAGAAACAGGAAGTAAGAGTGAGAGAAAGTTGAGGTGAAAGAATACAGCAGGGTTCGCCACCATGCTCTGCCGGAGCCTCGTGGAGCTTTAGGTATTTTCGCTCAATAAACACTCACAACGCCCAGTCTGGGAATCGAAACCGCGATCCTATGACCGCGAGTCCGCTTTCCTAACCACTGGGTCATTGCGACTGCACATTTAGATCATATACATTGTATAAAAGGCAAATCAGCCTGTTTGTGCCAATTTCTCTCAAGGCTATAAAGCATTTGAAATAGAACGTTCTATTTAGGAATATTAATTCAGATGTCTAATTTGTCCTCAAACACGAAATTTTAAGGTGGTTTTAATAAGATTTCTAGGCGATGGTATCTTTTATTGGTGTATTAGCGATGGCAGTGAGGACACACGACTCTGACCGGAACAGAACCGGTAACTCAATGTTTTGGAAATTTCCTGCTGGATAGTAGCATCATTGTTAAAGGCTTCGATGCTTAAGTCGGTTGGATGCTGGACTATGAAATGGAAGGGCAGCAGTTCGTATTCTGCACTATGATGGTGCTAAAATCAACGGTTAAGTCCATCTAGATATGAGAAGTTACTGCGGAGGTGGGAGCTGATGCGTAACTCACTACACTAACCAGTAGTAGCGATGTCTATTTGATCAGTGTTTTATTGTACTGTAAATAGTGTTCAACACCTCTGCAGGTAAAGCAATTTATGGAAAAAAAAAATCCTACCTCTCGTCTGCTCAGCTCTAGAGATACTAGAGATAATCTACAACTCCATCGTCCTTTCTGTTTTAGAATTAGTGATAACCAGATACTGATAGTTGATATAGACATCGTCGTATCGATGGTTAGTTTATTGCTTTTGTGTTACACTTCACCATTGGACAAATAGCAGCGAATATTCCTTGCTACGGTTTATTTCCGAGACATTTATGAACTTAGACGTGAAGCGTAACAGCTGCGCATCTCAATACTGCACTGGTTTCAGTTTCTTCCGAACGAGATTTCATACAAACAACATGAACAGCAAATCTAAACTGTTATCCTCAATAGCAAGGGCATTCGTCGGTGGCCACAAACTTTCATTATTGTACAGTTATTTCGTTATTTTACGTATTATTACACGTTACTGAATTCAGGCCCATACTCAATGATATATATATATATATATATACAGGGTGTCCACAAAGTCTGGGTACATGAGATTAACACATACTTTAAGAAATTATCATTTCTTATATTTAATTGTTTATGTTATGATTTTATTTACTCTATGTACCCAGATATTGTGGACACCCTGTATATGTGTGTGTGTGCTTGTGTGTGTGTATATATATATGTATATATATATATATATGTATATATATATATATATATATATATATATATATATATATACATATATATGTATATATGTATGTATATGTATGAGCGTGTGCGTGTATGTTTATGTATATATATATATATATATATATTAATACATGCATATATACATACACATGATGTATGTATATATGTGTGTGCATGTGTGTATATATATATATATATATATGTATGTATGTATGTGTATATGTATATATATATACATATATATATATGTGCATATGAATATATACGTACATATATTTGGAGAGGACATAGATATACATATATACGTAAAGAGAGATAGAGCTAGAATGAGAGAGAGAGAGAGAGAGAGGTAGAGGAATATATATATATATATATATATGTATGTATTAAGAGAGAAGCATATGTGTGTGTGTGCATGTATGCGTGCGTGTGTGTGTGTGTGTGTGTGTGTGTGTGTGTGTGTGTGTGTGTGTGTGTGTGTGTGTGTGTGTGTGTGTATATAGACATTTTTTTAAAGAAAAAATATCTTCTAATCATTGTAGTAAAGTAGTGCCTAACTTTGAATTACTATCAAATATATTTGATAATGAGAATTTAAATTACTTCCTCTGCGGTAACCAATACTGTTTCGCAACATAACAGAACTTGGCAGTGTCATTTCAGCGTCCGTTGAGAAAGAAGATGGACAGAATAGCAGCAATAGTAAGAATAAAGTGTTATTTGGCCAACTATCACAGTGTTCAAAATCAGACTGGATCAATTATTTGAAGAGAAAAACTGAGAAATACAGAGAAAGAAAGAACAAAAGAGAGAGAGAGAGAGAGTAGGAGGAGGGAGGGAGAGAAAGAGAAACAGAGAAGGAGGGAGGGAATGATATGAAAATAGAAACAAAATAAAACTAAAAAACAAGTCTCTATAAAATAAATTATATTGAAACTTCAAAAGGAAACGAAGTAAAATTGCTACGGGTTCGAAAATACTGCGGTGCATAAATTTTTTCTCCTTCTTAAGTTGTTAATTTATTCATTATACTTCAATATAGATCGTCGACGTGCCAGATTAAACGCTGTCGAGTATTTAGTTTCTTCTCTCAACGTTCTAACTTCAAAAATCTGTTGGGGGGCGACTTAGCCATTCATCACCCTAAGGTCGATAATATAAGTTTGCAGATCAACATGAAAGCAACGTCAATACAATGGATTATTGTGGTCTTACCTCTTTATATATATATATATATATATATGTATATACACATAGAAAGATACATGCATATATATATATATATATATATATATATATATATATATATACACACACACATAGATACATACATGCATATATATATATATATATATATATATATATATATATATATATATATATATATATATATATATATATATATATATTTATTTATTTACTTATTTATTTATAAAAATTTAGCCTTCTGCGTTGTCAAAATGTATTTAGATTTCTACAAAAGTCATTGAATTGCGATAATAGACAAAGCACTGAATGAAAGCCATTTTGTGTCCCATTTGCTCACTCGACACTCTAAGTTCAAATCGAACTAGTGTCAAGGATATTTTTTCTCCTCTTTCATTTTTCTCCAGTTTCGATGAAACTCACATTGGGTATATACTGGAGTTGATTGACTAAATCTATTATTCCGACTCAAATGATTTGTGTCAAAGTGAAAAATCATTTAGAGTGGAGTTAAGCGACTGAGTGGTCGAAACTATTGGGTTCAGTCCTTCAAAATTTTGGGTTCGAACTCTGTTGACTCTATCATTCATCAATCTTGAGGTCGATCAAAATAAGTTACAACCATCATATTGAACTCAAGTCAATTGACAGTACCTTATATTCTTCAAGACTCGATAACCTATCTATTATATACATCAAGGCTTTGTCAATAATTATGAGCAATAAAATTGTTGTATATTAGACTCACATTAATCCTGACTGAACAGATCTATTTAGCAAATGCGTTCCAGCCGTGACAATTTCGTCTTTCTTTCATTTGTTGTCTCTGTGCAAGACTACATTATCTAGCGCGTCAAGACGGCGTGCTGGCAGAAACGTGAGCACGCTGGACGAAATGCTTAGCGGTATTTTGTCTGCCTTTACGTTATGAGTTCAAATTCCGCCGAGGTCGACTTTGCCTTTCATCCTTTCGGTGTCGATGAATTAAGTACCAGTTGCGTACTGGGGTCGATCTAATCGACTGGCCCCCTCCCACAAAATTTCGGGTATTGTGCCTATATTAGAAAAGATTATCTAGCACGTCGTTCTTTTTAAAGATACTGGTGTGTGATTAGAGCTCGAATCGTTGCTCGTTCAAACAAGCCCATGCATTAGTGAGTATTCATTGTTTAGCCTTACGGAAGCCATGTTCTTTGGATACCATGAAGACATATTTCTGGTAATAACGTATATTAATTTCTTGAATGCTATTTCATTTAAATACAGTTAGGTTTCATAGTTTTTTTTTATTGTCATATTATGAAAACACCATTGCGACTGAGTGGTAACGTTTCTTTTTCTTTATATCATTATTTGGAAACAATGTATACCATGAGGTTAATATTTTGTAGGATTGTACTGTTAAAGAGCTTAAATAAAAATTCTTGGTCGAAACAAAACTACGGGTGACAAGCATAAAACAGAAAAAGTCTGAGTGATAAACCCTAATCACATAGAACGTATTGGCATTGCATAACAGTTACATACATACATACATACATACATACATATATATATATATATATATATATATATATACACATCCTCGATAGCACCGAACAGTGAGAATGAATCCCCACACCGCATTTAGTGGTTAGATATTCTTTATTTGTGGATGATTAATTGTGTCACTGATGGTGTCATGTGGAAGATTTTTCAATTCTTCAAGCGTTAAGTTTTATGATATTGGTAATCACGTCCATTTTAAATGGGCTAACAACATAAAGTGGAACACTTGAAGAATTGTAAATACTTTATACATGAAACCGTTGGTAGCGCACTTAATCCACAAATGAATAAAATGTGTGTGTATATATATGTATATATATATGTGTGTGTGTGTGTGTGTGTGTATGTGTGCGCGTGCGCGTGTGTGCGTGTGTGGGCGTGTGTGGGCATGTGTGCATGTGTACATATGTAGACAGCTACAGAATACATACACACACATACACGTATGCATGTGTTTGTATGTGGGTTTGAGGGTGGTTTTTATCATGATGATGTGCGTACTTTTTGAAGAGTTTTAGTTGCTTAGATTAAATGAATAATTTGATTCAACCAAAATGGGGAAACTAAGCATTGTTTTAGATTGCTAATCCATTCCAGCAATCACCACACTACTTTGATGTCACTGAACAGGGGTCAGTTCTTTATCGGAGTTTGTGATCTATATTCGAATTTCCAAGTGTAAGTATTTCATTTTAATCTCATCTTTACGTGCATTAAGATAGTCTTGGGGATCTTACTTTCTAATTAACTGTTTTCTAAAGCAACCGAAGATTATTACTTGTTTGTACAGCTGTGTATAACAATCTTGTTAGTCCTATTTTTATTATCTTTCTGGCCACATATTGTAAGAACCGGTCGGAAGTACCGTTGAATGGAAGCTCACTCCATTTTAAAGTTTATCTCGATCTAGTGAAATGAAGCTTGAAAAACGTTGTTTGCTCTTGAATTTTAACTTTGAAGTCTTCCCGAGGAGATAGAATTCTTGATATTTATGCTAACTTCAATCCAGAGAGGAGAGTATACTCAATATCAACGTTCCTGGATGACAGGTGAACTTTGAATTAGAAGCTACCAAAATACGTATGTACGAGGGTGAGTCAAAAAGTAATGCCGTTTTGTTTAGGACAGGTATAATTACCAACGCAGGAACATGTATCATACATAAAAATAAAGCTGGTCCTCTGTGGATCACATCCCTACTTCTCAACATAGTCACCGTTTCTCTCAATAGCAATGTTCTACCTTCAAATGAGAACGCGTATCCCTGCCCTGTAAAATTCTGTTGACTGTTCTTTGAGCCACTTCTTTACTTCAGTTTTCACTTCCTCGTCACAGGAATAATGTTTGCCTCTCAAACCCTCTTTCGTGGTGCTGAAGAAATGAAGGCGCCACGAAAGAAGGCGCTAAATCTGGTGAGTATGGAGGTAGTGAAGAAGTGGCTCAAAGAACAGTCAACAAAAGTTTACGGGGCAGGGATACATGCTCTCATTCGAAGGTGGAACATTGCTATTGACAGAAATGATAAGTAGAGATGTGATCCAAAGTGGACCAGCTTCATTTCGATGTATGATACGTGTTCCTGTGTTGGTAATTATACCTGTCCTAAACAAAATGGCATTACTTTTTGACTCACCCTCGTAATAAAAATAGCGATATATAACATACTCTCAAGGCAATTTCGAGTGGGGAATCAGTGTTTCAAATCAAACTCAGTATTTGACTGAGACTTATGCTGTCGATCCGATCGATTGGAAGACAAAACCGATGCTTTAACAATCCAGCTGGATTTTGAATCAGAACGCTAAGAGAAGTAGCTAAACATCATGAAGTACTTTTAACCGCCCTTCTAGCAATTACACCATCCATCCTTTTGTTAATTAGATCGCCCTATCACTTCTAATAACGATGAGTTATACATGTACTGATTGCACAGATACACAACTAGGTGAACTGCGTCAGTGAACTCGGAGTTCGCTGATACATTGGACACTTTGGGCAGCAGTCTGCTATTCTGTGTACTCAATACGCAGTGTTGCATATCAGTATATATTTGTTATCGATTCAATAACTGAGTAAGCTAAAGATGTAGTGAGATGTTGAATTGCCGAATATGCGTGCCGGCTTGATTCTTAAGGAAATCATTTACTTTCGTTTACTCTTACTCTTCATAATTAGGAATTTTAGGTGACAACTGAAACTACTAGAAGGATTAAATCAATCAGACTGAATATTCTGTTATACTTATACAAAGATCAAGCATCTTAACGACTGGTGTACATTTATGTTTGTTTTCTATCGAAAAGAAAAGGCTCTTTACTTCCTAAAAATGGCTTACAGTGTCACCATGTGTTGGATGTAGGTAAACTACCGCTTTTTGTAAGCCAATAATGTCATTAATTAATGTGACCGCCAAATAATACAAAAGACGCATTTTTAAGACTAATAATTGTTTCACTAGTTAAAAATGCCCCTAAACCATACAAAAGCTCATTTTTTTTAAAGATTAAGATTATTATGTAGCTGTTGTCCTTTAATACCAGTCTAGTTCTGGACAGACCAGTGATGAAAAGTAGTTCAGAAGGGATTAACTTGCTTTTTGTTATTTATAAGTAAAAGGGTGACGAGCTGGCAGAATCGTTAGCACGCTGGGTGAAATGCTTAGTAACATTTTGTCCCTCTCCACATTCTGAGTTCAGATTCCACCTGGGTTGTCTTTGCCGTTTATCCTCTCAGAGTTGATAAAATAAGTACCAATAGATGGACTTACCCCCTCTTCTGAAATAATTGGCCCTGTG
>NC_142932.1:102430581-102450581 GCF_046866305.1 Octopus bimaculoides | reverse complement strand
GAGAGAGAAGGGGGGGGACAAAAAGAGAAAAGACAAGAAAAGACAAACAAATGGGGGTACAGGCAAATAGACACATAGACAGACAGACAGACAGACTAAATGAATAGTAAAAAGTCTTGAGCGAATTGCTTTGAATGAAGCTGTGTAATATTCGCGGAGTAAGCAGTTTGGTCAAAGAATACATCACGAAAACAAAGGCTAAATATTTTCCTTGAATGGCAGTTTGCCAACCAGCGCAATGACTTTGATTACTTCTTTATCTAAAGAGAGTTTGTTGCAGTCTTCATTTGTTCCACCAGCGGGACGATACGTCTGGTACTTCTTTCTTGAAAGTGTAAGCAACCGTTCAGAAGAGAGCGTTGATTGTTGAAACAATAGAATACTGAACAACTAGCTGCGAGGTCAATGGGTCGCATATCGTTATCATAAACAGAAGGACACACACACACACACACACACACACACACACACACGCACACACACACACACAAACACACACACACACACACAAACACACGCATACACGCATGCACGCACGCACGCACGCACGCACGCACGCACGCACGCACGTACGCACATAAGGACATATGTATGTCTCTTCTATTTTTTAATTATTATAAATTTTCCACTGAGGAGGGAGTCGGTTTCCAACAAAGACACAAGGCTCCATCTTTGGGATGTAGTTAACAGACAAATTTACATCTTGAACTTGAGAAAAGTCTCGCATATTTTTACTGTTCCACTCACAGATTGCACTTGTAATGTACGAATCTGCTGGTCGATTTCTCTTTCTGAAAATCCCAGTTTATCCAGATTCTCCTTTAAGCATTTACTAACAAAACCTAGTGCTCCAATTATGTATGTATGTATGTATGTATGTAGGTATGCATGTATGTATGCGTGTATGTATGCATGTATGTATGAATCTGTCTGTCTGTCTATGTATGTATGTATGTATGTGTGAGTCTATGAATGTATCGATGCCTATATTACATAATACTAGAGACGGTACTGGCGTTTCAGCCCATGTAATCCCATGAACTGAATAGTTATAGCTGTCCGCAAGATTAAGGTTTTACTTTCTGAGCAGTGAGACCCACGCAATTCCCCCTGACTTGGACTATTTGCAAGTTTGCTGAAGTTATACACTTCTTGTTTACATCATCTTGTGAGAAAACTTCGGTTTTCTCTCATGTGTTTCTTAAGATGTGTTGGCAGTAATATTCTAGTTCCCAAAAGTACAATATCGATTTCCAATAATTCATAAACTGTATCTAAAGCGAATATATTTGCGGTTGTTGGAGACAAGCTGTAACCCACCGCTATTATGTTTTGGCTGATCATCATTAAAACTTTTCACTCGTCTCTCTCCATGAGGTAAAGACATTCAATCAAATAAACTTTACGTGACAAGTCACAAAATGGCTTTTTTTTTTCATGAATTTTTGATATGAAACAAATATTTAACGAAAAATGTCATGCTGGTGGTAATGAATGAGTTATAAGTAAAGTAGATTAAATGCGGTTTAGTGTTTAGTTTTGTACATTTCAAGTTCTGGTTGAAACCCTACCCCATTTTACTTAGCTTTTAATGTTTGTTTTATGTTATCCCCTGCAGGCTCCAGTGGAGTAGAATTGTGGGACCCAAAGGCCACCAAGTCAAATATTCTATACTTCTACACCTCTGTCTGTTAGAGAACCATGCTATGCATTACAATATTAATTGGTTTGGTATATAAGTCACAATGTTCAAATGCTAGAGTATGTCTGTAGGTGACAGTAGTGATATACAAAAGCATGTTAGTTTTTTTTCCCTCTTCAGCATATGTTTCAGCATGTATAAATCTCAAAATGATTGTAGAAGATGTATAGACTAACGAGCAAATTGACTATTGGTTTTCGGCTCGGCTGATGATAAATTAAGTGAAACTTTCACATATGGGGCTTGATTCAAGTAACTACACACTTCTTTTCCACAAATTAGTTGCCCTTGAGTGTGATTAAAAGAAACAAATGTAAAAACAATTTTTATTGATATTTTATATGCTTTACACTTGATACTTAAACTAAATCGTTATTTATTATTTAGAACGTTTATTTAGTTACTACTGTATATAATGACGTAAATTCCTTTATAATTACTATATAAAAACTAGTTATAATATACAAATTTATGCAAAACATATCGTTCAGTTGGACATTATTGATGGTCCCTTCCTCTTTAATCTCATATAGTCCTCTAAAGAAACTGGTAACATGGGTGAAACAAGGAAAGAGTTGGGATGCTTGAATTATCTGAATTAGCCTTTTTATATTCGGTAAGTTATTTACGATAATGATATTTAAATAAGAAAAAAAAAAAGCTCTAAGGATAGGATGACATTCTTTTGACGTTTTTAGAATGACACAACCTCCAATAGTTGATCTTTCAGAACATACTACAGTTACAAATTTATTTCATTGGTACAGACTAAAATAACAACAGGTCCATCAAGAAGACGCCAACCAGGAATTTACTGCTTATGGAATTTGCAGAGATTCAATAACATTACAACAGGGCCACACACCCACTCATGTATATGTATGTATATATATATATATATATATATATATATATATAACCACTATATATATATATATATATATATATATATATATATATATATATATACACATATATAGTGGTTGTGAAAATATATCTATCTTCCTATCTATACATATATCTACTTACCTGTGTAACTATGCATGTATATCTATAAACAGATATATACAAACATGTATATATATATGTGTGTGTGTGTGTGAGTTTATATATATATATATATATACATATATATATATATATATATATATATATATATATATATATATATATATATATATATATATATATATATATATATATAGGGAGAATTCACAATAAAACAAAAGACGAAGACAAGTGGTGTAGACAACAAGCAGATGTATTAGTTTAACGCTCGAGAAGTAAAAAGGTCTTTAACGTTTCGAGCCTACGCTCTTCCACAGAAAGGAACACAGAAAGAAACAAGGAGAGAAAATAAAGAATGTGTAGTGGCTACATATATATATATATATCTACATACATATTATATATATATATATATATATATATATATATATATATATATATATATATATATATATATATACACACACACAAAATATGGAGGCTCAGTTCACAGGTGATCTAAACGATTACGTACACTAGGTAAGTGCTGTAACAGATTACTAGGGCTCCAAGGTTATAGCCGAGACGGTAGTTATGGAACCATTGCAGATTTCCGATGCAGCGGATATATAATTGTTAAAGAGTAAAACAAACATTAAGGCAAGGCAAACATCTCAATTTGTATACCATATTACCACAGCAAAAAATTTAGAGTCTTACTGTTGTTTCTGGGATATCCCCGAGTATGGGATATCCGTCATCAGAGACAAATAGAGAAAAGCTGAGAAAATGAGAATGGTATATATTAATGAGATCCTTTGTAGATCCATGAGCGTCAGTCCTTAGGATTGCACCTAAGGACTCATGCTCTTGTGGCTATAACTTCGTGAAGTTGAACTATGAACTTTTATGGTTCTCTTTTCTTCTTTCTTTCCATCTCCTTATTCTTTTACTCCCTTCGTCTATGTCATCATCACATTTATATATGCCATTCTCATTTTCTCTATTTGTCTTTGATGACGGAATATCCCATATTCGGGGATATCACAGAAACAGCTGTAAGACTCTGAATTTTTTTTCCAGTAATAATATTGTATACGACTTGAGATGTTTGCCATACCTGAATGTTTGTTGTTCTCTTTAACAATTATATATGTATATATATATATTCACACATTACATATATATTTTGAGTGATTATTTCTATATCGACTTTCGAGACACGTCATTTACAGAAGACATATATTTCTCGATGTTTCTAATGTTACATTCTAAATCTAAACACGCGCGCGCACACACACACACACACACACACACACACAAACACACACAAACACACACATTTATAAAACATATACACAAATATTTGTACATGTGCGCTTAGAAAGGGAGCGAGAGAGGTCTATTAAAGCATCATCTTTAAAGAAAATATTACATCGTTCTCGCATTACGTTTGGAAAGTGAAATATAGAGTTGGATCTAACGATCTTACTATGAGCTTATCTTACACTGATTTCTTCTTTACAGCAATTATTCAAGATTGTGGTTTGATTGAAAAATGTCACATCGTAAAACTCTCACATCAGTAATGAACACAAAGAGACATATTATGATACTCTGGTCACCTTTTAGGTAGAATGTCCCGGACGTCAGACGTCAAGTAATACTTCGCCATTTTGTCTTTTGTTTCAACGACCAGCATCCCACTGAAAAACGCAGTATCAATATTCAACTCGGATGCTAGTATGATATGACTGTAAAGAATTGAGTACATACGTGATACATTAAGAAACACATATATGTAAGAAACACACATATATGTAAGAGACACACATATAGTATTATACATATATACATATATACAGACACATTCACACAAACTTTGCCTTTCTGTTGTACATTGAATACCATCGTTGTATCTAAAAAGAAGCCTATAACCATGTTGTTTACAATACATACAAGTAACTACGTATGTATGTATGCACTCACAAAGTGATATGCATACACTCACATATATTTATATATCTACAATTAGATATATGTCTGTGTGATAGCATTTGAGTAGGTGTCTCTGCCTCAGTGTTGTTTAAGAAATTCGTACAAATGAGAGAGACTTCAGATGATGCATTTGCTAGGATTCCTCGCTCGAAATTTGATAATAAACATTGATCGGCTGAATGAAAATAATGACAATGTTTTTAAATCAATAGAGCTGGACAGCCAACAGACGAACCATATTTGTCACAGTCACCAGTTGAGATTTCATCGATGAATAAAACATTACTATATTGGTTTATTAATCAGCAGACGGTTTAGGGATGAAGGCTGAATAGTTGTCTATTGCTTAATTGTAGAGTTGAAGTTATACCATAGTAAATACCGATGATGGCTTCAATTACTTTAAATTTTCGTAGTTTGTTGTACACGCATCAGATTATGTTTTCTTGCTGGTTCATATACACTGATATTGTGACAGATTAGAGACCCATTTCGTTTCAATACAGTGTGTCTATTCGCCGTCGTTGTTGCCGTTGTTATTGTTGTCATTTAACTCCGGGTTAGCCCTGAGTGATAAATGTATGACAAAAGAAAAAGAAAAAGTTTCCAACCACTATGATTCCTTCCTTTAGTCTTTGTAGTACATTATCTAATTTGTCTTTAAGGAGACGGTATGAAATTCTGGGGAAATTTGACTGCTATAGCTAATAGATCGAGCGACAATACAGAGACTCCCTCGTTGGGTTATACAGTATGTAGTTAAAACATTATCAAATAAAGGTATACTTACAGTAACAGTTTAGAGAAGTCACAAAAATCATAAAGAAATCTTAACTATGATTGTAAAATTCATATCGTTAACCTTTTGTCCCTGACCCGTCCGAGACCGACCTTGCATGTATGATACAAGCTTCTTGTTTTAGAGGGGTCTAAATTAAAAGCTTCCGTCAAAAGGTCATGTTCATTTAGGTTCCAAACACCAGCTTAATAATGGCCAAAGTAAATTTTAAAATTCTTCTTCATTTTAAGAGTTAATTGAATGAATAGATGTGTATGGTAACAGAAGTATAGTAACCAAAGTATCAAGACAACCTCCTGGTAGATTACGTCTCGTTCTGATCTATGTCCATAGAACAGTTCAGCATGAACAGGACAAGGAAACAAGAAGCTCATTAGTATTAAAGCGTTCATGCTGTATACATCGGTCAGTAGTAATTTTATGTACAACTAGTTGTCAGTCAATTCTGAGAGTCAATAAATCTCTTTGGTCAGTATTTAAACTGATTATATCATCTTGGCTATCAGAGTGTTCTCTTCCATAAACTATCAATTTTTTCTATAATTTAGAGTGCAGTTAATCCAAATATATAGTTTAATGAGTGACTTATGAAATATTTATAGCATTTTAGCACATTTTACGTAGGCGCAATAATACAAAAGAGCAATGAAAATCGCAGCAAACAAACTGGTATTGAATCTGTGATATTTGTTTTAGATTTCAGTAATTAAATAATAGTCTGTAGTAAAATCTTCCAATAGTGTGTCTTCCCCCTAACGCTTATATTTCTGTCTATACTTGAACTGACGTAGTAATATAGGTCATGTAGAAATAAAGAAGTCGTATATCCTGTAACGCAAAAAATTATGTTCGGTTTTCAAGAATATATTAATATGTTGTAAAAACCACGATCCTACGACCTCGAGTCCGGTGCCCTAACCACTAGTCCATTGCGCCTCCACTCAGGGCTAGATTATAGACATGAGAAAATTTCAACAGGTATCGTCGTCCGTTTTCTGATTTCTATACATAACATATTATATCTATTTGGATTTTGTAAAAGTAAGACAATTGCAATAAGATATTTTAATTCGCTTTTCAATCAATGAGCACTTCGAAATTCAGCCGTGACTAAAACGTTTGTTTCTTCAGAAATATTTTAACTACCGCCATATTATCTAATGTGTCCTCCTTTATAAGGTAGACGGCGATTTGATTCTACATGTAGTAGAATCACTCAAAACGTAGCAACTCTCATTTTGTATCAACTCAGCATGTTGTAGTTTAGTCCCAGGACAAACTGATTCTGCTGAAATTGGGATTCTATGCTAATCTTGTTGTTTTGGACAATATCTTTCTAGGTCTTTATAATAATCCAATGTGCCATTTCTGACTGTGTTAATATGATAGTTCGTGTTTTGAAGGATATTTATTTGCTATTTTTAGCAGCTCGAACGATCACCTACACAGCGGCTCTCTCGTTGGTTCGTATGTGAAAGAATTATTTCATTTTTTTAAAAAATACTGACTGCAATTGAATTTGATAAAAATAAAACTTAGTTACAATTGTTATTAATTAGAATTATTTTCAGTTATTAACGTACTTATCGCATTTAAAACCACAATATTTGTCTTTAAAAAAAGCGAGATGAATGTAAACAAATAGACTTGGAGAAAACGTTATTTAAATGTGAAAGTTCAATTGCAGAAGGAATTGTTGACATAGTAGTAATGGTAATTTATAAAATTCACATTGCTAAAATATAAATTTAACCGTAATTATAGGGGGACGGGGAGGGGATGAACAACTCAGGTTAGGAACAAAGTCAAAACGCTTATATATTTAATCAAAGAAACATATATTCAATCACAATTATTTTCTGATGACATATAGAATTTGAGCTATTATCATCGAAAGCTGAAGAAGCCGTCTTATTAGGCAAGAGAAAAGAGAAGAATTACGGTTAGATTTACGTAATAACTTCCGTGTATTTCCCGGAAGACAGCTATAAACGTTTAGCGAAGTAGTGAAGTACTTGCAAACATTGATAAGGACAGATTTGTTTCACATTTTCTCAAAATTGCTGCAATCGCCTCAGTATGTCGTTGTTGTTGTTATTAAGCCACAGGTAGGTCCTAAACGAGCAGATTTATGATCAAAGATGTTCCAGCCGTAACTAAAACGTTTATTCTTCTGAAATATTTTATCCGTCCCCACCTTCTCTATTGTGTTCTCTTTTATAAGGAAGAAGTTGATTTGATGCTATATATAGTAGAATCACTAAAAACGTAGCAAGTCTGTCGTTTGCTAGTCAATTCAGTATGTTGTAGTTTAGTCTAACGACAAATTCTGATTGTACCTTCTTATCACAAATATCGTTCCTGTAATACTTATCCTGTATTATATTCAGTGTTTCAAGTATTACATTATCTTGTATGTTTTTCTTTTGTTAAAACGTTATAGGGTTTTGGGATAGATTTAGCCGTTATAAGGACAAGAGCGAGATATATCTGATATATATATATATATATATATATATATATATATATATATATATATATATATATATACAGACAGACAGAGAGAGAGAGAGAGAGAGAGAGAGAGAGAGAGAGAGAGATAGAGAGAGAGAAAGAGAGAGCGCGACATACATTTATACATAATATTCATACATACATGCATACTTATATGTATAAATATATAAATATATTTATACGTACATGTATAAATAAATAAATAAATATATATACATATATATATATATATATATATATATATATATATATATATATATACACACACAACAATGGATGTACACTTTTTGACTTACTCGGATTTTTACGAGCAAGTGAAATACGCATGTAATAGTTCACCATAAAAGTAGTTTTACTCGCATCCGACCTAGAAAATACGTTCGTATTAATAAGCTTCATTCCCATTGACCGACGCAGATCACATGAGGGTAATCGTGGCAGTCTGCTGCTATGAGGTACAGTATACCACGCTATTTATTATAGTAGTTGGAAAGTGCTTTTCTAGGGATCGATCGACTGAAAATGTCATGTGAGAAATGCTCGATTGTGATGGTAGTTGGAAATCACGTCGAAATTTTGTTTGAGAGATATTCGGGTTGTTGTAGTATATGAAGCTTCTCAGAGTAGTAGAGCGTTCAGTTGGTTGAGTCGTTAAAACGTAGAAGAGCTCTGTTGATGATGCTCTAATTTCTGGTAGGGCAGATATGCTATTAGTCTGAGATTTTTCCAAATGGAGCAGGGAAGTAGCGCTTAGAATGCCTCTGAAACGGAATGAGTGCAGGTGTTAATTATAATATCCCTTGAAATTGTTTACACTGGGCACTGAATAGTTCCAGCAGATATCACCGGATAGATAGAAGGCACTCTATATACCAGAGCTTTAGTTGAATCGAATTCCCTCAGCGAACAAACAGCTTGATTTGAGGAGTTGCATGTAGGTATCTGGGACGAAGTGCGTCTATTTACATTTTCCGTTTGTAATGTTTGATGCTAGAATTAATGTTGTATTGGGTATATATATATATATATATATATATATATATATATATATATATATATATATATATATATATATATATATATATATATATATATATATATATATGTGTGTGTGTATATATATATATATATATACACACATCTATCTATCTATCTATCTATCTATCTATCTATCTATCTATCTATCTATCTATCTATCTAAGGTTCTTTTCAAGGCATAAACTCATAAGAAAGGTTTCCGTGATTCTGTGGCATATATATTTCAAGTAACTTGAGCGATCACGTAGGTGGGGACCCATTTGTTGACCCCCTCTGGCATTTTACTACGGATACAGACAAGTATTTATTTAGATAATGTGTTAATACTCCAGAGTAAAATCATATTTGTTACGACTCAGAACTGAACTTGCATTGGCCATCCTTCGCCAGATAATAATGGAGTAATACTTCAGTGAATTTACTGTCAGCCATCGTAAATGTGATATATCGACGTTGACTTGTTTAAGAGCCATCAGCGCAGTTATCCGTAAATCTTTGTAAGCTTGAGAAGTAAAACCGAGTAAACGAGAAAGCGTCTATGTGGTTATTCTATCTGCTAGAAATATCAACCAAATATCACTCATATTACATTCCACCGTGTTAAGTAAGGCAACCACAGATGAGATAATGCAATACTACCTAACTTTGAAATATGGACTGGTCATATCTTGGAATACCTTTGATGGTAGCTTTAGCTCGAATCTAGAGCTAATTACCACCACCACCACCAACACCACCACTACCATGACTCCACCACCACAACAACAACAATAACAACATCCTCACTGCCACGACAGCGATGACGAGGACGACGACGACGACTGTGATCACCACCATCCCCCCCATCATCATCACCACAACAACAGCAACTTCTTGGCTGCTTCCCATGTTAGGCCGGTGGTCCTGAGCTCGTCCAAAATGCTCCGCTTCCATGTCTGCTTCAGGTGTCCTCGCTTCCTCTTCCCCTGCGAGTTCCAGTCAAATGCTTGTCGAGTGACATTTGAGGTTTCTTTCCGCAGTTTGTGCCCGATCCATCTCCATTTCCTTCGTCTAATCTGAACATGTATGGGCTCCTGGTTGGTTCTTTCCCACAGGTCGGTGTTTTGCACTCTGTCGAACCACTTCAGATGGAGGACCTGCCGGAGACATTTGTTGATGACGGTCTAGATCTTCTTGTAGTTGCTGCAGGTGGCTCATATAAAAAAAACCCCACTTGTTACAGAAACCAACAACAGTTCATTTAACATTTCACACTAATTTCATCTTTTGGTAGTCGATAAAAGAAATACCAGTTGTGTAGTGGAGTAGATGTAATAGACTAGCCCCTTCCAACCAAAATTTCAAGATTATTTAAAGTATATTTGCATACATTTTGTCCGATATTTATTAAAGCGGATTTGTGGTTTTGCTGTATCAGCTCTTAGTTTCATTTATGTTGCTGAGTTTTTGTTCTGTTTCTAAACATTGGAAAACTAATATGTTATAACTTCGCTCATTTTATACAACTGGCATGAGATATTGAATTTGCTATTCTGCTATCAACCAAAGACGGGCGTCCATAACTGGGATATTCTCTCATCCGTTTAACATTGGAGGCGAAAGCTTAGTTCACACACACACACATACATACATACATACATACATACATACATACATACATACATACATACATACATATATATGTATATGTATCCTTTATTCTTTTATTCATTTATTTATTTCAGTCATTTGACTGCGACCATGCTGTAGCACCGCCTTTAGCCGAACAATTCGACAGCAAGACTTATACTTAGTAAGCCTATTACTTATTCCATCGGTCTTTTTTGCCGAACCGCTAAGTTACGAGGACGTAAACACACCAACATCGGTTGTCAAGCGATGGTGAGGGTACCAACACAGACAGACCATCATTTACACACACACACACACACACACATTTATACGACGGGCTTCTTTCAGTTTCCGTCTACCAAATTCACTCGCAAGGCTTAGGTCGGCCCGAGACTACAGTAGAAGACACTTGCGCAAGATGCCACGCATTCGGACTGAACCCGGAACCTTGTGGTTGGTAAGCAAGCTACTTATCACACAGCCACTATCTATATATATATATACATACATATACATATAATATATATAAATATACATATATATATATATACATATATATACATATACATATATAGGTACATATATACATATATATATACACACACATTGTAACATTGTCAATTGTAATATTGACTGAAAAGAGGTTGGAGCAGCTTGTTTGAGAGTGATTGCTGGGGAGACTTCTCTCTCATTTGAAATCATGTTAAGAGGTTTCACACTTGAGCGCAACACAGCATGTAAAAGTAATACATGTTGCGTATATTTTGTTTTATATATACGCTTGTTCCTTATCATGATTATTTGTACTGATGAGATCTATTTACAACTACATGATCTTGGATCATATATAAAGTTATATGTTTTGGCTAAAGACGAATTGCAGCACCTGTGAAGTTATCTGTCTATGAGACAACTCTTATTAATTTTTTATTGTAAGCCAACATGGTTGCTTTAGCAGTTAGAAATAACAGGTGAATTAATCTCAAATCGCACAGTGCTGCTTCAAAACGGAAGGACGTGTTAGAGTATTTAGACCGAGGTAGATAATTTTGATCATTTGGTTACCCGATCATTATTGATACGGAGTTAAAAACCACCACCACCACCACCGTCATCACCAAATCCACCACCACCACCATCACCACCACCACCACCACCACCACCACCACCACCGCCACCACCATCATCATCATCATCATCATCATCATCATCATCACCATCATCACCATCACCCAAAACAACAGCAGCTAGCCTTTCACTATACAGTGTGAATATTTCTTTGATTATTCCACTATATCAAATATTATTACATGCCTCATTCCGGTTCTTTCTGATGCTGAACTACACAGAATGTTAGCAGGTATACCACCAGATCTATTGATATTCTTTTTTTCTTTCTAAAATAAACAAATACATTAAGTGTCATTTAATATTCCTTTATGCTTTTTAGTATAGAAAAACATTGAATGAAAATTCCATATAATTCACAGGATTCAGTGAGGCACCACCGAGTATGTCACATTGATGTATTTGCATCAATATTTCACGAAGTGGTAAATCACAGTAGAGAGTATGGACGGTCGAGTCGACAAGGTAGCAAGAGGTTGGTGTTTCGTACTCGGTAGTCTGTACAGCATTGTGTCTAACATCAAGTAACTTAACGAACAAACGGCCAAGTCTAGGGAAGGAACGATTAGAAACTAAGGGAAGGAACGATTAGCCGCCCTAACCAGCAGCAGTTCTGTCGAACAGAGAAATGTTTGGTTAACTTTCTGTGCCATGTTCATCTTCAGTGGACATGGGATAAGGGAATAGGATAAGTCTCTACAGTTTAACTCTGAACTAGAATGATTACATGATGGTCAGTTCTTCACTGGTGTCGTTCAAGCTGCATCGTCAAAGGTTATACACATGATGAACTTGTCCTGAATGTGATATTATAACACTTTAACATGAAATCCACTATGCCACACGAATTAATCTCTGTTCTATGGTATTTCAGCATAATTTTGCCATCTCATTCAATATTCGGTTCTCTCATTAGTATTACATAACACCAACGTAATACAGGAAAGTTATAGTTTACTTCAATATACATTTTCTATATTTCAATATACACTTGGCACTTATAAAAGCAAAGAAAAGTAAAATCGCAATATTGAATTTAAAACATAACGTAAAGGATTTATTTGGTCGAATTTTGCTTTTAATTGAAATGATCTGGAGAAAAAAATCCGAGTCTGTCGTATTCAGAGCCCCTCTCCTGGAACTAGTTATATGGATTTTGTTTGTTTCTCTTGAATAGTTGCTTATTCCTGTTGCAAGCTGGATGTTACAGGAATAAGCATGAACAGGAAGGGAATCCCAGAGAGACTACGTTGTAGGTTGGACGATCTTGGTATAGTGATAATTGCGGCACTTGCGAGTAGAGGTGGCCCAATACCAACCAGCGTCCTGGAGCAGATGTCATAGTAGTTACGGTAGAAAAGGCTAAGAGAGAGGAAACAGCATATATATATATATATATATATATATATATATATATGGATCAGAGATTCAGTGTCTTGTGAACTAAAGAATTCTTTGCTCCTGAAGAGGAATTAGTCTTTGCTAAGTTGAAGTAGTCTTCACTAACAATAATGAAGCCTAGCATTGGTGACAACCGATACGGTTCTAGTTGGGTACTGCTCATATCCTGTTTGCGGGTGGTGGGCGAAAGGATTTTTTTGAGATGTTCTATGATTGTATGTTTATAATGCTGAAGTTGAGAAGAGAGTTGTGTCTCCATTAGAGAGATATTTTTTGAGATCTCTGCTCAGTTCCAATTTGGCTTGATGGCTTGAGGTGTGTAAGTTGCATCCCGATGAAATTTAGGACTTGAAACTTAGAGAGGGAATGATAGATATAATTTTCTTAAGGCTTTTATTGATGTATTAGAAGGTTAATGTGGAAAGAAAAATTGCCAAAGATCGGGCGAACCAGAGTTGATAAAAATATGTCAGAGAGAGTATTATCAGTAGAAGGCGCATTGGAGCGATCTAAAATAAAGCCACTGATTCAAAGGACATGAAAAAAATTGAGCCCAAATTCGGAAAATTTCCCTTGGAGATCTGTGGGCCCATTTTACGTGCTACTATATTTATGTCCGTTCCGAGCCATCCTAACAAAACGAACATCAATCATATATACTAGAGTCTCGAAAAATTAGAGTTAAGCTTTCAGTGAGCCATTTTTATCACTTGGATTCGATTTTGAGTACAACCAACATAGAGGTCATATGACTCTCGTACACGAAATATTGAAATATTCCCACTTGTTTATAAACATGTGTCCATTTAGGAGAATATATATACACATATATGCAATTTCATATAGATAGATATTATCTTTGAACCATTATATTATCTAAAAGATTAAAATTATGTCTAGTCAATTTCTAGTTAAGGAGGGGAGACTATATGTAGTTGCTCGTTCTGATTAAAATTGACATCAGATCTGATTAAATCAGGCTTTACTGTCTTAAGCGAAGAACACATTATATGATGTAGTCTAGGGTGCGGAAAGGCGAGAAAAGGAAACGTTCTTATCCTGAGTAGAATGCTTACGACCATATGTCACCTTGATGAAGGCTGACTCGTGGATGAACAGGAAGAAACATATAGCTTAGTATACAATCCCTGTATCAGAGGTACCTATACACACACACACACGCGCGCGCGCACACACACACACACACACACACACACATATATATATACAGGGATTGTATATTAATCTATATATATATAAGTGTCAAGATCAACCCATGGGCATCTCGAAACCGCAGAACGTCAGTGGAGCATGTGTCACGGTGTATCGATGAGATCTGCCGAGCTGAGGCATTGGTTTCGATGACCCGATAAGTGAAGAGATGGCTGCGTGGGTTTCCGGCCCGACATCCGAAACTCAGAGTTTTATCATGGCTACCGAAAATTTGTCACATATTATATATACAGATATATATGTACATATATACATATATATATGTATATATATATATATATATATATATATATATATATATATATATATATATATATATATATATATATTTATAATAATACAAATGATATATGTATATATGTATGTATATGTATGTATGTATGCATGCATGTATGTATGTATGTATATATGTGTGTATGTATGTATGTATGTATGTATATGTATCTACATATATGTATGCACTCACAAGCATATGAATATAAGCACTGACATGCAAAAATAGATGTTCACATACATGTTATGTGTATGTCTATATACGTAGATAGATAGCACACACACACATACACATATATGTATGTATATATACATATGCGTATGTGTGTAAATATATGTATACATACATAACTGGCACTCCATGACGACGAGGCTTCCGGTTGATCCGATCAACGGAACAACCTGCTCGTACAATTAACGTGCAGGTGGCTGTGCACTGTACATTTATCCTTTACCTTAAACGTAGTCCTCAGGGTGATTCTGTATGATACAGAATGTGATGAGGCTGGCCCTTCGAATTACAGGAACAGCTCATTTCATCAGTGAAACATTGGGAAATTAAGTGTCTTGCTAAAGGACACAACGCACGGCTGGGAATCGAACTCACTACCTTATGATCGTGAGCCGAATATTTCCAACCACTAATCCACGCGCCTTCACTATACATAAATATAGTCATACGTACATGTACACAAACACACACACATTCATTTATTCATACATACATACATACATATATAAATGCATAGATACATACACACGTACATGGATGCATACGTACGTACATACATACATACATACATACATACATGCATACATACACACATACATACATACATACATTTTTGTTTGACATTCCGTCGATTACGACGACGAGGGTTCCAGTTGATCCGATCAACGGAACAGCCTGCTCATGTGAATTAACGTGCAAATGGCTGAGTACTCCACAGACACGTGTACCCTTAACGTAGTTCTCGGGGATATTCAGCGTGACACAGTGTGACAAGGCTGGCCCCTTTGAAATACAGGTACAACAGAAACAGGAAGATAGAGTGAAAGAAAGTTGTGGTGAAAGAGTACAGCAGGGTTCGCCACCACCCCCGACCGGAGCCTCGTGGAGCTTTATGTGTTTTCGCTCAATAAACACTCATAACGCCCGGTCTGGGAATCGAAATCGCAGTCCTACGACCGCGAGTCCGCTGCCCTAACCACTGGGCCATTGCGCCTCCACATGCATACATACGTACATGCATACATACATACATACATACATACATACATACATACATACATACATAACGTGCATGTATATAACTGTATTATTCTAAAACTATTTTCTCCAGCTAAAGTTTGCCCGTTAGAAGGGAATATACCAATTAATTAATATTATTTAATTATTTCTCACATTATTTTTAAATTTAAAAGAAATATATTTAAAATAACGTTTTGAATGTCACTTAGACTTAGTTAAAATATAACGCAAAGCTGTTGTTTTTAAACCATTAATCACGTTTTACTGGGTTTTTACTCATAATCAAAAGGTTTTCAATCATGGCCTCCTTTATTTCCATCGATCCCTGCATATGTAGAAATTACATCAATACCAGTGATTCCCAACCTGTGGTCTACAGACTCCTAGTGGTCTACAAAGGTATTACTGGGGGAGGGGGTCTGTGAAATGGATTGAAAATTTCATGGATATACATACATACGTACATACATACATACATGATGGCTGCCCCCTCCTTATCGAGGCCATAATATATACATATATATATATATATATATATATATACATAAGGATTAGCATATTAAAAGGGGTACGTGGGGAAACTCATTTAAATAAAAGGAGTTCTTGGTTGTGAAAGGGTTGGGAACCACTGGTCTGTACCTCTAGCAATTTCTAACTGATAAAGGGACGATATAGGGGCACCCACAGATTAACGATTAAACGTTGATTCATTAGAAAAGTAAAAACGTCTAATAATTGAACTGAAATAAGTTGGTGATGAACATATTAACGAATATACACATGCGTGCATATAAACATACATACATAGAAACATACATACATTCATACATACAAAAAAGCATTCATACATACATTAATACATACGAATATACGTACATACAAACATACATACGTTTCTGCATATATACATACATATATACGAACACACACACACACACACACACACACACACACACACACACACACACACACACACACACACACTCACATTATTACAAAGAAATATAATGACACTTGTAAAGATCTAAATTACGAATTTATGTGTATAAACATACGTATTTACATATAGGTATATATATATATATATATATATATATATATATATATATATATATATATATATATATATATATATATATATATACCTATATATATATATATATATATATATATATATATATATACACATATATATATATATACCTATATATATATATATATATATATATATATATATATATATATATATATATATATATATATATATATATACCTATATATATATATCTACCTATCTTTCTTTCTTTCCCTCGTCTCTCTTTGACTCTCTCATATCTCTCTCCCTCTCTCTCTTGTTGATAGATATTTACGCATATATATATATGTATATATATATATATATATATATATATATATATATATATATATATATATATGTGTGTGTGTATAGATACAGTTGTGTAGCTATATCTATATAAATATGAATCTACGTGAATTTCTATATGCTTACACGTATGCATATGTGTGTATACACGCACAAACACGCACACACACACATATATACAAACAACTATATATATATATATATATATATATATATATATATAAAATCATATAATTATGTATATATGTATATATATATGTATGTGTGCGTGTCCGTGTCTGCGTATGTGTATATATATATATATATATATATATGTGTATACATATATAAATACATATGTAAACTGATTCATGGAGTTGCTACAATATGATCATCGTTCATATCTAGTACACACGGTGCAATGTGTGCGTCTATTAATGAATGGTTGTGTACTTGTATAGATGAATGAATGAATTAAGGCAGGAAATATTTACAATCACACTTGTATAGCACGTATGTATACATACATATGCACATATAATAAGAATATATATTCATGTATACATTCATGCAAACACACGCACATACATACGTATATACATACATACATACGTACGTATATATATATACACATATATATATGTGTGTTTGTGCATATATATATATATATATATATATATATATATATATATATATATATATATATATATATGTAACCTGATAGATATTTTTGCACAAATATGTGTGTGTATGTGTGTGTGTGTGTGCATATATATGTATAAATACATATATGTATATACTACACGCACACGTTGACATGCTATTGGAGGCATCCTGTATAAATACTTATATACATATATATCCATATATATCCATATATCCCTATGTATTTATAATCAGATATTAATGTTCAAATTTGTATGTATGTAAGTATGTATGCATGTATGTATGTATGTATGCATGTATGCATGTATGTATGTATGCATGTATGTATGTATGTTTGTATGTATGTATGTATGTATGTGTATGTATATATGTTTGTATGCATGTATGTATGCATCTATATATAAGTATATATGTATATATACATATATATATATGTATATAGATATATGTGTGTATATTTACGTATCTATGTGTATATGTAAATATTTGTGCACATATTTGTATATATAGATATGTATTTATATGTGCACGCACACACATATATATATGTATATACACACATACACACATATATATATATATATACATACACATATATATATATACACATACGTACATATACATATATACATATATATATATTTATATATATATATATATATATATATATATATATATATATATATATATATATACATGCACACACAGATACACATATGTATGTATAAATATATGTGCATGTATATATGCTAGCATTTTATTTGTAACAATGCATCCATTCGGCAGCACGTGCCACAGTGCATTTCATTCATCCCTCCACCGACCTCACACTCGCATCCTCTGTCTTTCTTTCTTCACCTCTCTGTCTGTGTCTGTGTGTCACTGTGTCTGGCCGACTTTTTCGTCTCCCCCGTCTCTCTCTCTCTCTCTCTCTCTCTCTCTCTATATATATATATATATATATAAGTATTTGCATACATAACCGTGCAAAGGCACATACATATACACATACATACAAACATACATATACAAACAAACAAACATGTAGGAATATATATATACATACGTCATATACATAATATATTAGACCACGCCTGAATAAATAACAATCGAAAGTATGTCCCCTCTGTACTTTAAATGTAATAAAACGCATAGCTAAACACACACTCGCCCACTGACTTACACACACACACATAAACGTGTTCAATATCCACCTCCCACTACATATATATACGAATACGCACGCATACACATAGATATGCTCCGACATACATGTGCGCACATGCATATTAACACACACAAACACGCAATCATACACAAAACACTAGGACTTGACGACGACGACGACGACGACGACGACGACGACGACGAAATCGGTGATAACCACCACCACTACTACTACCACTACCACGAACAAAACCTACATACACCCACGCAAGCACAAAACAAGCGCAAACACGCAAACTTACACACAAACACATATACATTTAACAAGCACACATATGCAATAACATACGCAGACAAAGAAACCCACACACTCACACACGCACAACTACACACAAATATATATAACAAACACACACACACACACACACACACACACACATCACACAAACACACAGACACACAAACACACATATACATATAACTAAACCAACAAATTGAACAGGCAAATCACAGATACGGTAGTTTTCATAATTTATTTGAGTTTCTCCTTGATATCACGAGGATGGATTGATATATCGTGTGATGTGTAAACCAGTCCGATTGGACAATATGTTCAAACTGGGCTGTAACTCGTCTAATAATTCGATATATTACGATGGACATAATAGCGATTAGGTCTACGATTTCTGTGTTTTTTTTTTATTCTTTTCGTATGCAGTTTTTTGTTTTAGTTTCATTTTCTTTATCTGTTAATAGTATTTTTTTTTAATTATCTTTTTTTTTGCATTGTTTTGCTGTTACCTCAATTTCTCTTTGACTATCGTAATTAAAAAAACAAAACCCAAATGTTCAGTGTGTGTGTGTGTGT
>NC_142932.1:102388081-102413081 GCF_046866305.1 Octopus bimaculoides | reverse complement strand
AAACATCTGAGTAAACAGAGAAGACAATGAGCTATTGCATCTGAAGATGGTTAGCTACAATGAAACCGAGGAATGTCTAGGTGTGGGCTTGTACATTCTGGACATACTTAGAACCAATATCGACTCCTTAGATGTAGAGCGCAACTGTGATATCAACTGGGCAATCGGCAGTCGTATAAATAACCACGATTATGCAAAATTTAGATAGATACTAATTGAAGGTTTAAGAAACGTAATTTAGAATTTGAGCAGAATTATACTGAAGAACTATTAGTTATCTTTGAAACATATAGTTTGACGTGTAATGGCAAACTTTTAGGGCAGGGATAAAGTAAATTCAATAGAATTCAGTATATTTCTGATAATTTTTTATCAACTACATAAGGATGGAAGACCAAGCCAGACGCATTGAAATTTCGATTTAGACGTAATGAATAAATGACACCGGTACTCCGTCGGTTACGACGATGAGTGTTCCAGTTGATCAGATCAACGAAACAACCTGCTCGTAAAATTAACGTGCAAGTGGCTGAGCATTCCACAGACACGCGCACCCTCAACATAGTTCGCAGGGAGATTCAGCATGACACAGGATGTGACAAGGATGGCCCCTTAAAATACATGTACTACTCATTTTGCCAGCTGAGTAAACTGGAACAACGTGAAATAAAGTGTCTTGCACAAGGACACAACGCGCCGCCGGAAATCGAACTCACGAGCTTACGATCGTGAGTTGTATCTCCTAACCACTAAGTCATGTGCCTTCACTAAATAAATAAATGACGCAAGACATGGTATCAATTAAATCTGGAATTCTTCCATTTCTTCTCACTACAATTATTATGTTTATTGACTTGCTATATATAACAACCATTTCTTCGAATAATACTCTACAGATGGAAAAAGAAGAATACTCGGACAAAGTTGACGTAAGTCTCCCCCTAAAAAAAAAAACCCCGAATAGCCATGGCTGAAATAAGTTTGACTATAGGTCGGTTCAGTTACAGTCGATCTAGGCCTAATAACAAACATATCAGCAACAATAGCAGCAGGATCATCAATGGGTTGGAGCCAATAATGGAAGTACAAGGAGGAACTCAATCTAATATAGTGTCCAAATCTATCTCTAATCACATTGTATTGCCTAAAACCTCAAAAAACAAACAAAAAAAAAGGGAGTATGCATTTGAAAACGCATTCCTAGATAAACTACAGCTGAATAAAACATTGAATAATCACGATTGGAAGACTTTTGAGCATATGTATGTTAAAATATGCATGATCTGGGGGTTAAATAACATATATTAATACTACTCTGTGGAAATAGAACTTCCAACAGCTCAGAATTATGTCTGATAAAAAAAAAACTATTTCTCTATAAACTACAAATGCCCAAGACCGTCAACAAA
Organism: Octopus bimaculoides; assembly: GCF_046866305.1. NCBI lineage: Eukaryota > Metazoa > Mollusca > Cephalopoda > Octopoda > Octopodidae > Octopus > Octopus bimaculoides. The sequence goes on along the minus strand of NC_142932.1, from coordinate 102,411,672 downwards.
ACAATGGCAGGAAATGAACTGTAGTCATACAGCCACGTTTGCTAATCTGATTGGTAAAACTTGTGGGGTTAACTGTACACTTGAAGATAAATAAAGCCCACATCTAGATGCTGCTACGGCAACACCAGAACCTGTCAAGTACCCTACAGACATTAGTATGAACATCCAGTCTGGAATACATAAATATAAATAAACATTTAAAAACAGATGTACACAGCATACTCATTCCTTCTGGAGCAGATGTAAATGAAATACATGAGTTTTCCAATACATCTGAATTTTACAGAAGTACGGTATTGATGACACATTATTAAAATATGCTGACTTATATTTTCACCCGTGCGGTATTAAAGACACATTATTAGAATATCCTGGTTTATATCTCCACTCGCTGTTCCTTATAGGAACTAGAGTAAAGGAAATATTGTTATCAGGACAGAAGTACAGATAGTGGAGCCTTTCGATATATTTTATAAAAATCAAGCATTTTTATCAAAATGTCGATACCAAAATAAACACTTCTAAATAATATTTTCCAGAATTAGAAGTTCCTGTCCCAACACAAAAGTGTAATTAAAATCGCAGTAGTATAACAATACTTCCTGATTTTTTGGTAGCTTGATTAGTTGCAAGTACTTGGAATAACTAGAATTCATAAGAGGGAATAACATAGTATTTTAACTACATTGCAGTTTCTTTCTCATTGTACTGTTACTTTCAGTGAGTAGAATTGGAAATATTTGTAAGTAGAGAGAAGATACCAGCTAAAACAAGTACTCGGCGCTGTGGGTAATATCTATAGAGGGGCTGCTATACTAGTATGTAGTTCTCTATCCTATGGCTGGTGCTCATAGGTATATGGCGCATGGCTCAGTGGTTAGAACGTCGAACTTACGATCGTGAGGTTGTGGATTGCGTGTTGTGTTCACGTTACTCCAGTTCACTCAGCTGTAGAAATGAGTTGCCACGTCTCAGATGCCAAGCTGTATCGGCCCCTTTGCCTTTCCCTTGGGTAACACTGGTGGCGTGAAGAGGGGAGCCCGGTATGCATGGGCGACTGCTGGTCTTCCATAAACAACCTTGACCGGACTTGTGCCTCGGCGGGTAACTTTCTAGGTGCAATCCCATGGTCAGTCATGATCGAAGGGAGTCTCAGCATAGGTATGGACCCGAGGTACTTATAAAGATCGAAGTAGGGCCTCTTACAACCAAATCAAATGAAAACTAAATGAAAAATTGTGTCAAACTAATACATGTGACCAGCGAAAGGACAAATGAGATTAATTTAGGAAGTAGACAGCAATTTTCACAATAATATCCTTGATATAAGTTCTACAGAGTGGTATTCATTCAACATTAGTAAAGACGGCGCGAAGAAGCAGCTGCGGCCAAACGATTAAATGAATTCTACTAATTATATTGGAGATACTTTACGTTCGTGTATTCGTGCGTGCGCACGCACACACACACACATATATATTCACACATTAATACACACATACACACATACATGCACACACACATAAATGCACACACACGCACGCACACACACATGCATTCACACCCACACGCACACACACATACTTATATGTATATTATATATATATATATATATATATATATATATATATATATATATATATATATATATGTACACACACACACATACACACGCATATATATACAGAAAGGACAACTTGACTGTAGCTTGAATTTAAACGAGCGTTAACTTCGTCGAACTTTCTTAAATTGACTTTCTCTTGTAAAGATATGTGATGCTCTTAAATCTATTGACCAATCCGTAAAATGATGTTTGCTTTATTATACAACTAAAACAAACAAACTCTTACATACACGTATAAATATATATCTATCTATTTAATTTATATACATCATTAAAAGGTATGATGTGGTTTCTGACTGAGAGATAATTTGCATAGTTAAGTACACAATAGACATCGATGCGAAAACATCATCCAAGTCGTAACTCAGAAGAACTCCAGGCTCGTTCCGACCTCCTTCGGCCTTGTCAATGACGCGTATTTGCTCTTCAGATGCCTAGCCATAATAATTCCCCTCCGATATATGAGCGGCAGTTTCGGCAATTTCCGTTGCCATCGTCAGTAAGGCCAGCTCGTTCGGTTGATTCCAGACTAGCTCGCCTATTAGAGTATATATAGATTCACCATAAAAATTTATGGTTGATTTAGCAGATCGCTAATGTTTATACAAAAAATTAATAAAAAAAGTTGTTTGCAATGTAAAGGAAAATTATAGTCGTCAACTAAACTTGACTAAGCGTGTGAATAACTCCTACATTGCTAGAAATAGGAGCTAAAATGCTCCAATGCTGCTTGGGGCTGCAATCGCTCCGAACACCGAACCGAGAGCACATTAGCGATTTGTTTATGTGCCTAGTAACATCATTGCAGCATTTGAGTTTCTATTTCTAGCAATGTAGGTGTTATTCACACACTTAGTCAAGTTTAGTTGGCGACTATAATTTTCCTTACAAGTATAACATTGCAAACAACTTAATTAATTATTGCATACACATTAGCGATCTGCTAAATCATCCACAGATCTTTATAGTGAATATATATACTCTGATAGACGAGATAGCCCGGAATCAGCCGAACGAGCTGGCTTTACTGACGATGGCTACGGAAATATCCGAAACTGACTGGTTAGTCGAAGGAATTCTCGGTTCGGTGTTCGGGGCGATTGCAGCCCCTATCAGAGTATATGTTATGTGCTTTGTAACAGCAACATTGGAATACTTTGGCTTCTATTTATAGCTATATATATATATATATATATATATATATATATATATATATATATATATATATATATATATATGGAGCACTCCGTCGGTTGCGACGATGAGGGTCCCAGCTGATACGATCAACGGAACAGCCTGCTTGTGAAATTAACGTGCAGGTAGCTGAGCATTCCACAGACACGTGTACCCTTAATGGTGTTCTCAGGGAGATTCAGCGTGACACAGAGTGTGACAAGGCCGGCCCTTTGAAATACAAGTACTATTCATTTTTGCTAGCTGAGTGGACTGGAGCAACGTGAAATAAAGTGTCTTGCTCAAGGACACAAAACGTCACCGGGAATTAAACACACGGCCTTACGATCGTGTGCGGAATGCCCCTAACCATTAAGCCACACGCCTTCACACACACACACGCACATATACATACATACATGCATACATGCATACACACGCATATACATGTGTGTGCGCGTGTAAATTTTTACCCCATCTTCATTACAGCCAAGCAATGGGGTCGATGTAATCAACAAGCCTCCTCCCTCATGATTTTAAGCCTTATGCCTAAAGTAAAAGGAATTATAAACATGAAAGCAAAATAACATTTTTCGTTATATTCTTGTTCTTTCTTTGTCTGACTAGAAGTTTAAAAGCATCTTCATTTTATGAAATACTCTTATATGTCGGTTGCGTTTCGTTCATCAAAAGGGACGACGGCCTACGCTGTTCTACGTGGTCACTTAACTTTGTGAGAAAAAACAACCAAATTGTCCTCATATCACACCTCATAGTGTAAAACGTCGGAAGAACTAATTTGACAAAAATTATATAAATAGAAATACGAAGTGGTGGTCATGGCTGAAATAGGATTTACTGTAGGTTTCCTTAATCAAGAAAATGATTAATCAGCAGTATCCAAAGCCGTTTGAACAACAATTTCTACCTTTTATACAGCAACTTCTACCTCTGCCACCACAAATACTCTCACCTATACATCAGACACATTTAATACTGTCATAATTTTCAATATTACCCACATCAGCAACACCAGCAGCAGCAGCAGCAGCAGTACAGCTACCATCATCACACACCATCACCGCCACACACACACACACACACACCACCACTGCTACCATACACACACACCACCACCACTCACACTACCACCACTAATACCACCTTCACCACCGCCACCACCGCACACACACTCACCACCACCACCAGACATACACACATACCACAGACACACACTCACCTCCACCACCACCAGTACCACCACGACCACAACCACGACCACGACCACCAGTACCACGACCACCACGACCACCACAACCACGATGACGACGACGACGACGACGACCACCACCACCACCAACAACAACAACATCAGCAACAACAACCGCCGCACAACAACAACAACTACAACAGCAGCAGCAACAACAAAACAGCTTCAATGAACGTAGTACCTTGAGAATTACTTGGCCCCTGAATGCTGTTACTGCAGCTTCCCCTCGAATTACCATTCGCACAATTTGTGACACAAACTCCCCACTCACAAATATCTTGTTATTACTTAGCCCGCTTCCAGCTAGCAGTCAGTCAGCCATTAGCGAATATATTTGTCATCAAAGACGCCGTATTCGTGACCATCCTATCATTTTTGTTTTGTTTTGTGTGTGCTCATTGTTCATCCAGGAGCACACTAGCCAATGTTCTTCCTCTTCACTAAGATGGTAGGGTGTAGTTTAAGGAAAATTTCGCTATTTTCTGCAGGTTGAGTGACCGCACAGAAAGTTTCTCAATGACTCAACAATAAAATGTGTTTTTTTTTCTATTGGTACAAAGAACAATTTTTGTTAGAGTGTTTGTCAGCTGTTCTCAAACATTGCTGTGAAAAGGTAACTAGGTGCGTCGACGATTTTAGAAATATGACATGAGACAACTATGATATATATAACAAAAGAAATCTATTTCTTGAGGATTTTGAAACACGTTGTCATTCATAATTTTCATATACATACAGGTGTGGCAGAGAGTTTAAGAAGTATGCTTCTCAACCATGAAGTCTCGTGTACGGTCATTAATGCGTGGCTTCATTGGATGCACTGTAGTTTAAATTCGGAGTTCGTTTTGTTACATATATTAACCTTGAGTCTACTTGACATCCGTGATAAGTGTGCCGATGTTTGTGGACTGTTTAACTACTTCGCACAATAATTCAATGATAAAGTCTTCTAGCTCATAGAACAAGAGGATGCTCATCAACAAGAAAGTCTATTATTGCAGATATGATTATAAAAACAAGGTAAGCAATAACTTATGTATATACATATATATATATATGTATATATATTATTTGTGTGTGTTTGTGTATGTGTTTGTGTGTGTGTTTGTGTGTATGTTCACGTGAGGATGTGACGCGCATAGAAAATTGTATCGTTTTGTTCCATTATGTCTTTATCGTATCTTAGAATTTTTGAAAAGGAATTTTAGCTCGAAATGTTAGGAACATTTGATTATTCCTAAGTTAACATTTCAAAACGTTTATTATTGTTATTTATTATATTTGATATTCTATCTACATTACTATTTCTATCTATAAAAACCTTGTTCATTTTTATTTTATTTAACTCTTTATGCGAATCACGATAATAATGTTTTATTTGTACGCCAAGAAGTAAACAATTATTTAGAACCTCTGATCTCGTCAAATGAATTTGTACTGTATAGAACAAACTAATTTTTACCTTGGCGAGATGATTGTCTGAAAAAAAAAAGCTTGTAAATAGCGCATGACAATTTCTCATGAACAGTTGTTCTTAATTAAAATGAGTCATAAACAGCAATTCTGTTAGTAAAAATTTAAAATAACCGATGTGAACCAAATATCTCTCATTCGATGACTAAGTGTCTTATAGTTTGCGCAATTATAAGTTTACAAATTTCCTGTTTCACATTAAGATTAGGTTCAAAGGCTTATCTGATTATCTGCGGCAAATTACCCGGATAGAGTTCACGATTATGATATATGTCTGTTTGCCTCAGCGACTTAGTACACGGAGATAGGATATTTTAACGATTGCCTAATATAGCATGATATCCTATCTAGGTCTGAAGATCAGATTAAATTTAATTCTAAGAATATGAATAAATTATAAAAATTATAAATTTCTCTCAGCTTGAAACATAGTCGTATAACAAACAATAAACCCCAAACATATAGATGCATATATGGTGTGTGTATATATATATATATATATATATATATATATATATATATATATATATATATATATATATATATATATATATATATTTCTTATTCTACTGTATATATATCTATCTATCTATCTATCTATCTATCTATCTATCTATCTATCTATCTATCTATCTATCTATCTATATATATATATATATATCCAACATGCTGTTCATGGAACAAGTGATACTCCAACCAACCAGGGGAAGCAATATTTTAGATCTCTGCTTCACAAACAATGTGAGCCTAATCCATAATGTGAAAATAACGCCCACGTCTCTCTCAGATCATAACATTATAGAATTAACTATGTATGGTCCTAGACAACCCACTGACACCCACCCCACCAGGAGGACTCAAGCAATATCCAACCTGAATTTCCACAGGGCGGACTGGAAGTCAATTCGCAGAGAGATTCGAAATCAAAACTGGCATGACAGCCTTTCTATACAAGACAATGACCTCAAACTAAGTCATTTTATGTCAACCATACAAAACATATGCACCAAATACGTGCCATATAGAAAGACCAGCAAACATGCCAATAGAATTCCTAGAGACAGGAAAATCCTTATGAGACACAGAACAAAGGTCTCAAACCAGTTAAATAGAGAACTGGAGGATAGGAAAAGGGCTAAATTAAAACTAACACTATTAGAAATAGAAAACAAAATTAAACTCTCCCATGAAAAGGAGAGAGCAGAGAAGGAGAAGAGAGCAGTAGAAAGCATAAAAACAAACCCCAAGGCTTTCTATAGATTTGCAAAGGAGACTGCTACGGTACAGTATAAGATAGGACCCCTATTCCTGCCTAATGGCTCACTGACTGCAGATCCCACATGGATAAGTGAAGTGCTCAGTACACAATTCAAGAGAGTCTTCACTTCTCCTCTGAGTCACATGCAGAAAGAACCCAGCTGATTTCTTTGACAATAGCACTCAGCAGAAAAAGACTGCATCCATTACCTACATCGACATTGAAGAGGAAGATGTGATAGCTGCCATAAATGAAATGAGCTCAAATTCGGCAACTGGCCCCGATGGTTTCCCAGCTGTCCTCTTAAAGTCGTGTAAACAAGAACTAGCAGGACCACTCCGGATACTCTTCCAGAGTTTCCTTGCAAATGGTAAACTTCCCAAAAAGCTGAAGGAAGGCACCATATGTCCTATCCATAAAGGTGGAAGCAGAGCAGAGGCTGGGAACTACAGGCCCATCTCTCTGACTTCACATATTAGCAAAGTCATGGAACGAATTGTCAGAAGGAGATTGATTGCGTTCCTAGAAGAAAATGACTTGCTGAATGAGACCCAGCATGGTTTCCGTCCAGGTAGAAGCTGCCTCACGCAGCTCTTGCAGCATTATGACTGGGTCCTGAAGCAGCTACTTGACCATTCAAATGTTGATGTGATATATCTCGACTTTGCAAAAGCCTTTGACAAAGTTGATCATGGCTTGATGTGTCACAAGCTGCGAAACCTTGGCATAGCTGGTAAATTAGGACAGTGGCTGCATGACTTCCTGAATGGTAGAAGTCAGACAGTTGCAGCCAATGGAGAACTATCTAGGGAAACACAAATATTGAGCGGTGTTCCACAAGGAACTGTTCTGGGGCCACTACTGTTCATAGTGGCCCTTCTGGACATGCCCACGGTCACTCGGAGAGCCACTGTCACTAGCTATGCTGATGACACAAAGATATCTCAGGCAATAAAGAATCCTGATGATATTGTAAGCCTGCAGAATGACCTAAATGCAATATATGAGTGGGCAGAGCAAAATAATATGCAGTTCAATGCAAAAAAATTTCAAGTACTGCGCTACAAGACCACAAGCACCTCCCAACTGGCATACACAGGGCCTGGAGCTACTGCAATCCCAGAACCACAAACAGTAAGAGATCTGGACATCAACATGTGTAGTGATGCATCATTTCACATGCACATTGTCAAGTTGACAGCAAAGTGAAGACAACTGGCAGGGTGGATACTGAGGACATTCCGTACAAGGGATCAAAAAGTCATGTTGACTCTGTGGAAGACATTTGTTCTGAGCCACCTAGACTATTGCTCTCAGTTGTGGTCACCACACAGTGTTAAGCGGACAGCAGAACTCGAGGCAATTCAGCGGCACTATACAAAAAAGATCGCCACAGTCCAACAGATGAACTACAGGGAGCGACTGAAGGCACTAGGTCTCTACTCCCTGGAGCGCAGGCGGGAGAGATATGTAATAATATACATATGGAAAATACTGGAAGGACTGGTGCCAAACTTTGGCATCAAGTACTGCAGGAACGCCCGCACGCGTCGCCACTGCATGGTGCCAAAGGTACCGTCCACTGCATCTCACATAAGAACGAGATACTGCAGCAGCCTCGGTTTCAGAGGACCTCAGCTCTTCAATGCCCTGCCAAAACATTTGAGAGACATGCAAGACATGGATACGGAGGTCTTCAAGACAAAACTTGACACTTTCCTCTCCACGGTACCAGACGAACCAATGGCTCGTAATGAGACGCAGTTTAGGGCAGCTATGTCAAATTCTCTTATACACCAGATGTGCCATCAAAACTCTTGATTGGACCATGTCAGGTGGGGGAGAAGAGCCATGCGAGGAACGTGAAAATCACGGTGGTGCACCAGCATGACCGCAGCCACTTGGCTGAAACACATAAATAAATAAATAAATAAATATATATATATATATATATACAGTAGAATAAGAAATATATATATATATATATATATATATATATATATATATATATATATATATATATATATATATATATATACACAGTAGAATAAGAAATAGAAAATCTTTGGTATCGGCAGTGAGCTGGCAGAAAAGTTAGCACGCCGGGCGAAATGCTTCGCGCGATTTCGTCTGTCTTTACGTACTGAGTTCAAATTCCACTGAGGTCGACTTTGCTTTTCATCCTTTCGGGATCGATAGATTAAGTACCAGTTGAGTACAGGGGTTGATCTAATCGACTGGGCCCCTCGCCCAAAATTTCGGTCCCTGTGCCTAGACTAGAAAAGTGTTATATATTTGAAAAAATGAATAAAAATGACTTTTCTAGTAATTTTTCCACTTTAATAATTGAATGTTTATAAGTTTACATCTAATTATTAAAGTTGAAAAATCATCAGAAAAGCCATTTCTATTCGTTGTGTGTGTGCGTGTGTGTGTGCTCATGCGTGCGTCTGTGAATATATATATATATATATATATATATATATATATATGGTGGATGATTAAGTACAAACATACTTCACACACTTTGTCATACAGTCTTAGCGAGGTATCATTCATTAGCAGAGCTCAAGAAAATATTTCGTTAGGTTAATCTGTCATCAGAAGAATATACAAATCGTCTTTGGACAAAGTTATCAATTGCTTTCCTCATGGCATCCAGTCAAAATTCTCTATGAATTACGGAGTTTTAACAAGTAATTCTATGTGTCTATCATTTAACTTCACGAACAGTTAAGGCATTGATAGTTTTTCTGTATACATATACAGGCGTGAGCGTATGGTGAGAGGCTTGTTTCCCACCACATGGTTCTAGGCTCAGTCCTACTGCGTGTTACCTTGGGCAAGTGTCTTCTACTATTGCCTGAGGTCAACCAAAACCTTGTGAGTGGATTTGATTGACGGAAACTGGAAGAATCGTATATATATATATATATATATATATATATATATATATATATATATATATATATATACGAGGGTGAGTGCCGACGGGGTGCCAACCAATGCATGTACGTACATATTATCTTACGTTATAATAGGTGCAGGACTCGAAAGCAGTTCATCAGAGATACAAGCGAATACGTAGTATTCGTTAAAAGAATGAGAAGAATGAAGCAAGGAAAAGTGGGGAATCGATCAGAAAGAACGAAATAAGCAATAAGACATTTGGGGGATTGTCGTCGATAAATCTACAGAGAAAGATTTTCTTAAGATGATGCTGTGAGCATGACTAAAGCAATAAGTAAAATAGGAAGCTATTGATATTTCTAGAGCGAAAAAATATATCAAACTAAATTCTGTACCACTTATAAACTAATCAATTAGTGAAAATAAAACTAAGCCTATCAAGTATAAGTTAAGCATTAAAACCTATAACTACGAATAATAAATAGCAGCGAAAGCAGTATATTGGTACCCACTTGTTTCCATGTTCGATTCTATACTGCTTCACCTGTTCTGACGACGTCGGTTTGATGGAAACAGTGATCTAACGTACAGCACATACATTTAATCGCTGCAAACAAATTATTTGTGCAGATCGTTCAGTAAAAGATGAACAATTATATATAGTCTTCGAAGGGAGACTCCATCATATATATATATATATATATATATATATATATATATATATATATATATATATATATATACACATACATACATACAGCCTCTTTCATTTTCCTTATATATATATATATAAATTTGGTTTCGATTTCGAGTTACTGGAACACCTTGCATGCAGTCTAAATCTCGCTCCTTTCGACTATCACCTCTTTGTATCGCTCAAACAACCTTTACGAGTTCGTTGATTAGCTAAGTGCAAGAAACGGGACATAAACGGCTGCGTGACCAACCGAAAACCTTCTTCTTCGATGGAATAAGCAAGTTTGTGGACTGCTGGAAGATGTGCATTGAAAACCAAGACGGGTATGTCGATAAATCATGTAATCCTTCAACCCCTATTGTGTTTACTCGTATTTGTAATATATATATACACTCAACATGCAATAATATGAAAATGTAATGGTATATCTTTTTCTACCCTCCGACGAGATTCAACTGTATAATGTTTTAAATTATACTAATTAATTTGTAATGTTTTTGAATCGAAACAGCTGTCAGAGATGATGTCCAATTTTGTAATTGATAAATAATTATTATCTCTACTTTCTTATATATATATATATATATATATATATATATATATATATATATATATATATATATATATATGTGTGTGTGTGTGTGTGTGTGTATGTTTGTGTATAAAGTTTACTGTTCCGTGATAGGTAGGATCAACATCCAGTGAGAAATGAATATCATTCAATATAAACAATATTAAAAAAAAAACAGCTACAAATTTTAAAAAGTGCTACAAGCAGTTTCATGCCATCGAGACACAAGAGTATGGCAGGTTTATTTAACATGTCATGTATCACCAAGCAATGCTTCAGGTTTACTGCATACCGTTAGACCTATCTGAAACCAGAATGCTTGTCTATGAAAAATCATGAGAAAAAAAACAAGAAGTTTGATGCAAAAAGTCGAACGAAAAGAGAGAAAAGGAAAGTAAGACAAGCAAGACCTACGTTTTCTTTGTTAGTTGAAATCAAAATTAATCTAGTTAGTGTAGAATTATATAACAGAAAGGAGGCCAATGTCTCTGCGATAGCTATTAAGTCCGGAGTGGTTTGTGTTCTAAAGTTCAACAAATGGAATTTGTCCACGTGCCTGCATTTGCTAAAAATTTCGGATCTGATATTAGGTTGTGTAGTGGAATTCTTGGATCTAACAAAAAGTGCGATCTTTCAGGTCCGCATCATTTGTATCGTTTTGATCCATTTATATATGGTGTAGATGTCGTCCACTTGATTCTATGTCGTGTGCAGTTGGTTTCCAGATAGGTCTAACGATTATGTACTGAGCCTACAGTATGTTATATAAACATGCCAAATTATTGTGTGTCAACGGCATGAAACTGTTGGTAGCACTTTCTTAAATACTGTATAAATATAGAGGTTGTCCACAAAGTTTAGGTACATGGGGATTAACACATACGTTAAGAAATAATAATTTCTTATATTTAATCGTTTATGATATGATTTTATTTACTCCATGTACATATATTTTATGAAATTATTATTTCTTATATTTAATTGTTTATGTTATGATTTTATCTACTCCATGTAGCCAAACTTTATGGACACCCTGTATATGTGTGTGTGTGTATGTATATATATATATATATATATATATATATATATATATATATATATATATGTATGTACATGTGTGTGTGTGTGTATATGTCTATATACACACACACGCGCACACATTCACACGCATACACACATTCACACGCATACACACACATATATAATTAAAGAAAGGTTAATAAGACATAACATGTGAATAGAGATTACAGAATAAAGTATAGTACACAGTCAAATAAACATAAAAGAAACTTTTAAAAATACATATGAGAGAGAAAAATAGTACATATCAAAAAATTTAATCGTAAGCATGGCAAAAATCGTACATATGTTACAAGTGTGTGTGTGTGTATATATATATATATATATATATATATATATATATATATATATATATATATACAGTCAGATCGAATGAGCGAATATTAAAAATAACAATAACAGGACATGCATTTGGAATTTATTAGTTTGACTCTCGGTAAAAAGAGAGTTTTTGACGTTTGGAGCTAAGCTCTTCGTCCGAAAGGAAATCGCACAAGTCCAGAAAAAAAAATTATCACCAACAGCTCGTGTGTAGTTACATTATATATATATATATATATATATATATATATATATATATATATATATATATATATATATATATATATATATATATATATATATATATATATATATATATATATATATATATATATATATATATATATATATATATATATATAAATAAACTTACTGTTAACAAAAGTCAGGATGCGTGGTGTTCAGTTATTCTGTAACTGATAAGTGCATTAAATGCTGCAAAACATACACGTAGGACAGACACAAGAGCTCTAATCCTTCCTCAGGTATCGACGACCATAAATGCTAATACCCCAAAATACTAACACTAAAGTCTCGAAACTGGGTATTAGTATTTTTGGCCGATAACTGAGGAAGGATTAGCGTCCTTGTGTCTGCCCTACGTGTACCTTTTGTAATATTTAATGCTTTTTCATTTAGACACACACACACACACACACACACACACACACACACACACACACACACACACACATGGACACAGAAGTAAACACATAAATGCTAAACGAAGTGGAAAAAAAAACAATAATCGAATACCAAAGGTAGGGTAACGTACTGTTTATTAAATACCCCCAAAATCATCACTATACACATATGTATGTATGTATGTATGTATGTATGTATGTATGTATGTATGTATGTGTGTGTGTGAGTGTGTGTGTGTGTGTGTGCGTGTGTATGTGTGTGTGTGTGTGTGTGAGTGTGTGTGCCTGTGTATGTGTGTAATAAATTGAATTTGAGTAGAAACTTTGTAGTTTGCTTAATAAAGCTCTTCCATGTGTATCGGCTACCCAGGTATTTTCACAACAAAATCCGATAGTAGTACTGATGATACTTTCGGAAATCCTTGAATATCTGAAGAGTGTATATATACATCGTTGTATTTGGGGATCGTCATGTTGCCAATTTAGCTAATGAAAGCACATGCACTGTATATTTGTTGTTCACTTGCTTCAGCTTTATTTCACTAAATATATAGTGCATGCTTTTCATTGGCTAAATTGGCAACATGACCATCCTCAAATACAACAATATCTGTTTCAACACACGAACTAACACCAAGAATCTTGCAAAACGAATTCATAACCGTATATATATATATATATATATATATATATATATATATATATATATATATATATATGCAATCAGATGTTATTTTCCTGCTTCAACACTGTTACTTGAATTATGGTGTTTAACGTCAAATGCCTAACACTAGAGATGGCACTCATTTGAATGGCAGGATTTCTCTTCGACTCAATTCGTCTTCAATTACTTTGTAACTATGACTTGAATGTGGCATCTCAGTCCATTCCCATGAGTAAATACATAAAATAATATGAGTAAATTCATGTAGAATTTGCAGTTAATCCATGTGAATGGAAATGCCATATTGAAGTCATAGTTACAAAAGTGTTTGAAGACAAATGGAAGCGAAGAGAATCCCCCCCCCCCCTGAAATGGGTGTTATCTGTATTGTTAGGCTTTTGAAGTTAGACGCCATATTTCAAGTGACAGTAGAAAGCTCAGCATTCAAATTTAGTGTTGTTGACATGATGGCGTGTGCTGAAATGTTGTTGGTGACAATAAGAAAACGTGTGTTTCGAGAGTACATTAATTAAAAGCTGTATTTTATGCGCTAAACCCATTATTGACTGTGACAACAGTGCAGTATTACAGTACAGTGGATAAAGTGAATGTTCGTTTAGTGTACTTTCTGTCCTTGTGGCTTAGAAGAAATAATTCCGACTTTCAGTTTAACAAATTCAGTGCATAAATATATTGTACTTGTCAGTTAAAATGAAAAGGCATTTGAATACATTGATTTATGAAGATGCAGTCTCAACAGTTGCCCTACTGACCTTCACACTATCAATATCTTTGTGTTTCAGCTCCTTAATTTTCTTGGAGAGCATTGTATGTACTCTTAATGTCTCAACGAATAAGTATGTTGGATAAATATTGGATTAAAATCATTTGCTGTCAGACCTATGTAATATTTATAAAACTGTTATATCTAATACAATATTCACTCACTAGTTTACGGTTTCCTTGAGGACTTTTTTATGGTCTAGTGGTCAGATATTAGCAGCAAAGAAGTTTCATTGCATGACGCTTGTGCATTTTGGCTGTAGTCGATTTTTCTTAGCAAGTTTTGCAGTGAACATATCATAAATACGTTGTAAGGAATACAAAAAATAATAAAGTCATAACAAATAATGATATTTTGAAATCAGTTAATACACACGTTTCAGATTACTACGCAATACATAACAGGAAATAGATGCCTTACACAAGACATTCTCTACACATACACGCATACATACATACATACATACATACATACGTACGTACGTACGTACATACATACATACATACATACATACGTACATACGTACGTACATACATACATACATACATACGTACATACATATATACGTACGTACGTACGTACATACATACATACATGCATACGTACGTACATACATACATGCATACACACACACACACACATACACACACACACACACACACACTGAATCTACTGATCTAAAATTTTGTATTTATATATATATATATATATATATATATATATATATATATATATATATATATATATATATATATATATATATATATATATATTAGTCCATATAAATTCGCTGAATTTCTGTTCCTACTTCATTCGTTTCCTTCTCCTCCTTCCTCTCCCCCTCCTCCCTGTCTCCTCTTCCCTTACCCTCCATCCCTCCTCCCCCTCCCCCTCCTCACTTCCTCTCACTCTTCCCCTGCTTTCTTCTGTATCTTCTTCTACTTCTCCTTTCGCTTATTTTACTCCTATTTTAAATTCTTTCCCCTTTCTACCTTTTTTTCCACTCGCTGCCACGTGTATAGGTGTATAACCAGGAAGTGCCGCCAAAATCGCTTCCCAGGTCAACTGTTCAAATTCAGTGGATCGATGTATCTCTCTCTCTCTCACTCTCTCTGTCCCTCTCTCTCTCTCACTCTCTCTGTCCTTCTCTATCTCTCTGCCCCATCTCTCTCTGTATAAACCCACACCCCACCCTTGCTTTCCCCACTCTCACCTCCCTCACATCCCAACAACACCACCGCACCACATCACACACCATCACACCATATACCACCATACTACAGAACACAACATCGCATCACACCACCACGCACACACTAGCACTGACCACTTCCCAGCCCCACACCATCATCCACACACCTACACACACACACACACACACACACACACACGTCAGGGTCACCAGCTCTCTTCCACACGCACATACATGCTCTCTTGTACACGCGCACCTTCGTTTTGGGATCACTACTAATTTATTATCTCTTGAAAATGATCACATCTCACTCCTCTGGAACTTCATCGTTCAAACTGACAGAAGATAGGTGCGAATAGGCCAGACATTATATTGGAAAACTTCAGGTAAAAATCATGCCGCCTCACTGATGTGATTTTCCAAATCGACATAAATGTATTTGTCAAGACCTATCAAAAATTGAGTAAGTATAAAGATCTTGAAACAGAAATTGGCAAAATGTGGAACTTCAAGACTAAAATAATACCTGTTATCATAGGTGCTCAAGGAATGATAGCAAAATGGGCTGATTCTTACCTAGCTCAGATACCAGGAAATCCCTATATAGCAAAAATTCAAAAGATAGTGCTCATGGGAACTGCTCATAGCCTACGTAAAATACCGTCTATGTAATCTCAAATTTTAAAATAAGCTTATAATTTTCTTATGCTTTCTTAAACATTCCCTAGAACGATACAAAGTGCAAAACCAAATATATGACACCCTAGGCATAACACCAACATGAACTTCTAACTTTTCCCTCGTGACCACTGGATAAGACAAGGAGCCAACTTGTACAAAGCAAAAGTCAAACATATAATGATAATAATAATAATAATAATAATAATAATAATAATAATAATAATAATAATAATAATAATAATAATATTAAAAGGGATTGACGTAACTCTTCACGAAGGTAAATAGTCAAAACGAAGAGCGCGATTTTAGATGTTTTATTTTTTGAACAACATTTCGACAGAACGTCTGTCTTTCTCAAGTTCAAACCAAAAGGTGATTGAAAATTCAAAATTTCTGAAATTTTGAATTTTCAATCACCTTTTGGTTTGAACTTGAGAAAGACAGACGTTCTGTCGAAATGTTGTTCAAAAAATAAAACATCTAAAATCGCGCTCTTCGTTTTGACTAATAATAATAATAATAATAATAATAATAATAATAATAATAATAATAATAATAATAATAATAATAATAATAATAATAATAATAATAATGATAATAATAATAAATAATAATAATAATAATAATAATAATAATAATAATAATAATAATAATATAGAAAGGATTGAGGTAACTCCTCCTGAAGATATAGAGTCAAAATTAAAAGAAGAGTGCCATTTGTTATCTGGTGAACGATATTTCGACATCTCGTGTGTCTTCAACTGGTTCAAAAAATAAATTTGTCAATCTACTTCATTTTGGTTAATATAGAAAGGATTGAGGTAACTCCTCCTGAAGATATAGAGTCAAAATTAAAAGAAGAGTGCCATTTGTTATCTGGTGAACGATATTTCGACATCTCGTGTGTCTTCAACTGGTTCAAAATATCGTTCACCAGATAACAAATGGCACTCTTCTTTTAATTTTGACTCTATATCTTCAGGAGGAGTTACCTCAATCCTTTCTATATTAACCAAAATGAAGTAGATTGACAAATTTATTTTTTGAACCAGTTGAAGACACACGAGATGTCGAAATATCGTTCACCAGATAACAAATGGCACTCTTCTTTTAATTTTGACTCTATATCTTCAGGAGGAGTTACCTCAATCCTTTCTATATTAACCAAAATGAAGTAGATTGACAAATTTATTTTTTGAACCAGTTGAAGACACACGAGATGTCGAAATATCGTTCACCAGATAACAAATGGCACTCTTCTTTTAATTTTGACTCTATATCTTCAGGAGGAGTTACCTCAATCCTTTCTATATTAACCAAAATGAAGTAGATTGACAAATTTATTTTTTGAACCAGTTGAAGACACACGAGATGTCGAAATATCGTTCACCAGATAATAATAATAATAATAATAATAATAATAATAATAATAATAATAATTGGTGCGACCACAAACCTGAAGGCATCGTCGAAAATAGAAACGCAAAGCTCGTATGGGGATTTTATGATTCAGTGCGACCATGAGATAGAGAATAGGAAGCCGGACATAGTCGTAATTGAGAAAGAAAACAAAACTATGCTGGATCATAGATATAGCATGCCTAGCTGACGACAAGGTATGCGATAAGGAAGAAAGAAAAGTCGAGAGATATGACAGGTTAGCTTGAGAGGTTAAGTAGTTGTGGTTGATTAAAAAGGTAGCAGTAGTACCAATAATTGTCGGACCCTTGCAAACAGTGAGCAAAAATTTCTAGAAGTACGTGAAACAAATAGGCGCTGCAATAAGTGTGGAGCACTTTCAGAAAATAGCACTGCTTGGAACCACTTGAATATTCCGGAAGGTCCTCGAAAAATGAGGTGTTACCTTAGGTCACTGGTAGTGAACAGCTGACACTGTAGTACATCTCCAGCGTTAGAAGCTGTGCAAAAGCAATTATAATAACAGCAATAATAATAATACATGGCTTTACCAAAGAAATAAACATGAAATTTGGCTTAGAAAAACGTGCCAAAGCAACCTTGAAAAGAGGAAAACTAGTTAAGAGTAACAACATCACATTAAATAAAGCAAATGAAATAAGAGAATTAGACGAAAGCCAGACATACAAATACTTGGGAATCAATGAACTAGATACGATACAACACACACAAATGAATAAAGAAGATAAGAAAGGAATACTAGAGACGAGTTAGATTAATAGTGAAAAGAGAGCTCAATGCGAAAAACAAGATAATATATATCAACACTCTAGCCGTCCCAGGTATAAATTACAGCTACAATATTCTTAAATGGACTCTAAATGAACAAATCAAAGGGGACAGGAAAAACAAGAAAAATAATGACAGGAGTTAGGATGCATCACCCAGAATCTGACATAGAAAGGCTATATATATAAAGTATCGAAAGTGTAGAGGCCTTATACAGCTAGAAAACTATTAGAAAATAACCACCATAGGACTCCAAAAATACATACACAGAAGCAAGGAAAAGTAATACAAACAGCCACAAAACACGAACAAAACAAAAAAAAAAAGTTTTCTGTCTTTAAGGAAGCTGACAAATACAAAGAAGTCAGTACCTAACAACTCTGAAAAAAAAGAAAAAGACATCAAAGGCTGTAAAACAACTGGAATTGAAACTAAAACTGTAACAGCAACGTATGATAAAATGATGGCAAGAAAAGCCCCTACATGGCAAGTATTGGCTTCAGTTAAACAGAAAAGAAATAGACAAAGCAAAATTCAAATAATAGCTGAGAAGCTCAGGACTCAAAGCAGAGACTGAAGTTATTTTTAATTGCAGTACAACACCAAAGCCTTCCTACCAGAAATCATGTAATGAAAAGAAATGCGAGTAACTGCAGAATGTGTAGCGATGGAGAAGAAACAATAAATCATATTGTCTATGACTGCCCAGCCCTGTTAAGCAACAGACACAATAGAGTTGGGACCTATATAGACTGGAAGCTATGCCAACACTATGGAATAACAACAGGAAAAAGCTGGTATAGGCACTCGCCAGAAACGGTCACAGAAAATGTGAAAACAACCATACTCTGGGTATGCCAATACACGGGGCCTAAAAACAGAAACAATTCCTATTATAGTAGACGCATTAGGTAGGATAATAAACATTCAGACAAACATATAACAAAAACGTCAGGACTTACAAGTATATATTACATACAGAAAATTGCACTATTAGTCACCGCACACATCTTTACGTAAAACACTTTCAATACAGCAAAAAAGAGCACCTCAACAAACCAGAGCACATACCCAAGGCACACAGAGCTGCGCTCAGTGGTGCAGTGAAAGCACGTGACAAAAATAAGACTACTGAATAATAATAATAATAATAATAATAATAATAATAATAATAATAATAATAATAATAATAATAATAATAATTTCCTTATTGACCGCAGGGACCGAAAATACAAAGGGGTGATACAATATAATTGGGGACAAGTGGGGCTTAAGACAATATTCATGTATAAAATAAAATAACCAACGACCAACATTTAACCATAAAATACCACCAAGTGGGGTTTCTCTCATGACCGAACAATATATTAATAATGATCTTTTCTACTAAAGGCACAAGGCCTGAAATTTTGGGGGAGGGAACTAGACGATTACATCGACCCCAGTCTTTCACTGGTACTTAATTTATCGACCCCCAAAAGGATGAAAGGCAAAGTCGACCTCGGCGGTATTTGAACGCAGAATGTAGCAACGGGCGAAATACCGCTACGCATTTTGTCCAGTGTGCTAACGATTCTCCCTGCTCGCCGCCTTAATAATAATAATAATAATAATAATAATAATAATAATAATAATAATAATAATAATAATAATAATAATAATAATAATAATATGCGGCTCTCATGGCTTCTGTTCTTAAATGATTGGAACTGTTTTGTCTCGGTGTAAAAGATGAGCTCTAGTAAACATTCTGCTTGCTACCGCAGTTTTGCCTGTCAACTGTTTGACCTTAATTAGTTGAGCATGCTCATTAGTGGTGGACTATATGTGCATCCCTGATCAGGTGCAGGAGTAGCAGAGGAGCGTCATAGGTATTGAGAGTGGGTATTGAGAGGGATTATTTGGGTTTGTACAATTCATCTTTTGAAACATTGGTGTTTCGTTCATCATCCCTAAATAATCCTTATTGAGGGATCTTTAAGGCAGATGGGCTACTTGACTTAAAGAAAATTCTAACTGGACCCCACTAGCAAGGCCATGCGCTGGTTATCTTGATATGAGGTCACCATGTCACCAATATATTCTCATGAGAGATATATTAGGCTTCGTATATTTGCACCCCAGCATCACTTTGATATGCGCTAGCGTCAGTCATTTACTACTACTACTACTACTACTACTACTACTACTACTACTACTACTACTAATAATAATAATAATAATAATAACAATTGTAGTAGTAGCAGCACTAATAGTAGTAGTAGTAGTAGTAGTAGTAGTAGTAGTAGTAGTAGTAGTAGTAGTAGTAGTAGTAGTAGTAGTAGTAGTAATGCGAAAGCAAAAGAAGGAAAAAATAGCAAGAACATAATGACGTAGATTGAGAGAAGACAAATGAAATATCTGCTAGTTTAACATAAAACGTTCTTCTGAGAATATTCTATTGTAGAAACATAACTGAGATCTAATAATAATAATAATAATAATAATAATAATAATAATAATAATGATAATAATAATAATAATGATAATTATAATAATAATAATCTTTTCGTTTCTAATGGTGATGATGATGAAGGTCTTGCAGGTGTTTACTCTAAACACATTAATGATATTCATATATAGGTCTTCTGTATTTCTTCCTCGTCACTCTCCCCCTCTCTCTCCCTCTTTCTCTCTCGTACTCTCTCTCTCTCTCTCACTCTCTCACTCACTCATTCACTATTTCTCTCTCTCTCTCTCTCTCGCTCTGTTCTGTTCTGTTCAGCTCTTTTCTTTCTTCGTCTAGATTTCCCGTTGTTCTTATAAATAATAATGGCGAGAATATTGGTATTTTTATAACTGCCAGACGTTGCTGGTAGAAATAAGTTTCTATTTTTGTGGTTCCAAGACCACGGTGGCCAGCATTCTGTTGGAATGGCCTAGTTCATCTCGTCACCACAGTCTGCTATTTCTATTACCATCAAGCTGTTTCTAGTTCCGCCGTTATCAGAGCTTTTTTGCGTACTTATAAGTTAAATATTAGTTTTTGCAGCCTAATCTTTTGCTCTTTTGCTTGTTTCGTCCATTGCTCTGTGGCCATGCTGGAGCACTGTCTTCCTGGGTTTAGTCGATAGGATCGACTCAAGTATTTATTTTTCAGTTTGGTACTTATTTTATCGGCCTCTTTTGCCGAACAACACCGGTTATCAAGCAGTGGAGGTGGGTTAATACAAACAAAAAAGGCATATACATACATACATACATATACACGTGTATATATATATATATATATATATATATATATATATATATATATATAATTATTACAAATTAAAAGGGTAGAAGATTATCAATTTATTAATTAATATATCAATTAACAATTAACAATTTTTACCAAGCCCATCGGTATGAAAGCACCATTATTGGTGGAGAACTTATTTAAAAGCTCATATATATTTATAAACATAATTAAGGGATCAGCAAATATTTGCTTCACCATATACCGAAGTTCAGAAATAGCAGCTAAAAAAGCTGAGAATCCCACAGATCTGTGAGATTCTCAGCTTTTTTAGCTGCTATTTCTGAACTTCGGTATATGGTGAAGCAAATATTTGCTGATCCCTTAATTGTGTTTATATGTATATATATATATATATATATATATATATATATATATATATATATATATATATATATATATATATATATATATATATATATATATATATATATATATATATATATATATATATATATATATATATATATATATATATATATATAGATAGATAGATAGATACATACACGCGAACACAGACATATAAATAAATGTGTGTGTGTGTGTGGAAATGCATGGCTTAGTGGTTAAGGTGTTGCACTCACGATTGTGAGATCGCGGGTTCGATTCCCAGATCGGTTATTGCGTTCTGTTCTTGTGTAAAGCACTTCATTTCACCCTGATTAAACGGCATAAAGAAAAAAACAAACAAAGAAAAACGAAAAAATTATGGTTTAGTTATTGTCGCACGATTCAAATACACTTTCCTACTTTCACACATTCGAAAGACATTTACGAAGTGCAATCTTTTAAAACAAACCACTAGGCTTCAATGAAAGCGAGTATTTGTTTATATTGTAGCACCTGGTTTTGTTGTTGGTAAGTCATAGGTCAAGCTCCATCAAGAATATTGGACCTATAGTCAAAGACGTTCTGTTGTAACAGTTCTATCTTTTATCTTTTCTATCGTCTGTTTCAAGAGAAGTATTTCAGGGACTGTACAGACATGTGCCCAGGTGGTTAGGGTCCTGTCCTCACTTACGTAAGAGTTTAAGTTCGTTTCTTAGACCAGGTGGCTCGTTGTCTTCTTGACCAAGGCACTTTGTTTCCTGTTGCTCCAGTCTGCTCAACTGACTATGGGTACCACCCCAGTAATGCTGCAGGTCCACCTCTTCCTCAGCTGTGATATGCTCGATGTTCCGCGGGGTCAAGTTTGCGAAAGCTGAAAGATTGTCTACATCTGCTCGCAACTACATAGAGAAAAAAACATTTAGCCAAAGCATATTACATGCTTGCCAGTGACGGCTATGCTTTACTTTGCTTCATATCACTGTATCGTCCAATATGTCATTACAGTTGAGATTTAAGGGATATCTGACAATTGAGGAGTCGCAATGGCCCAGTGGCTAGGGCAGCGGACTCGCGGTTTCGATTTCCAGACCGGGTGTTGTGAGTGTTTATTGAGCGAAAACACTTAAAGCTCCACGAGGCTCCGGCAGGGGATGGTGGCGAACCCTGCTGTACTCTTTCACCACAACTTTCTCTCACTCTTACTTCCTGTTTCTGTTCTACCTGTATTTCAAAGGGGCCAGCCTTGTCACACTGTGTCACGCTGAATATCCCCGAGAACTACATTAAGGGTACACGTGTCTGTGGAGTGCTCAGCCATTTGCACGTTAATTTCACGAGCAGGCTGTTCCGTTGATTGGATCAACTGGAACCGTCATCGTCGTAAGCGACGGAGTGCCAACAACAACAATCTGACAATTATTTCTACTACTTTGA
>NC_142932.1:102368081-102378081 GCF_046866305.1 Octopus bimaculoides | reverse complement strand
GTTCCATTGACCTTTTATGGAGTGTTTTTTGGTCACAAAAATTACCACTAAACAGTATACTGACAGGTGACTCTTGAGATGTGTTCAACTCAAGTCCTTGACCCATTCGCTACACTTATAGCGGTCTTAATAAACCGGAAGATTAGTAACAGGCGAGAGTGTGGCAATAACAGCAGCAATCAAGAGCTGACCAAAAGATTCAACTTTAAACTACTTCGGTGTAATGTTTAAAATTAATGAAGTGGCTTTTATATGTAGTTGATGATTATGATGATGGTGGAATTGAGAGCAAGATGGGGGAAAGTAGATTGAGTGGAAAGAGAAGACGAAGAGTGAGTAATGAACAGAGAAAGAGAACGATAAGAAACGGGAAACCTTTTCAATGCATTATAAGAAGAATCTGAGCAAGCCGAAGGGACAAACCTCGGCATGGTCGTACGACCTACTAGAAATAGCAGTTAAATCTTCTTCAAAACACACCGTTGTACGGAAATCTATAGCACACACACACACACACACACACACACACATACATATATATATATATATATATATATATATATATATATATATATATATATATATATATGTGTGTGTGCTCCTGGATCCTCAGAACTTTTCAATCTAGGGATCATGAGACCATCATCCTTCTCTTCTCCACATTCGCTAGGCCCCACCTCAAATACTGCTGCTCATTGTGCCCCCCCCTACATAAAAAAACAAGCCATAATGAGGATCGAAGTGCCACAAAGATCAATCACTAAAAAAATAAATGGCATGATGGGACTTGATTATTGGGCTTGGCTTAAACGACTGAAACTCTATTCCCTGCAACGCCGCCATGAGGGATACATTATTTGCATCATGTTGAAAATATTCCACCTATATTATCCAAATGATATCGGTATTATATTTACAATTCACTCAAGACTAGGCCCCCGTGCAATGCGTCCCCTACAAAGGTCGAGATCACATCACCTAAAAACGTTGCGACACAATTTCTTCACTGCAAACGGTCCTGCTCTTTTCAATGTTATCCAGGAAGAAATTAAATAGAAAAAGACCCCATAACTTTCAAACAGTACCTGGACAAATTCCTCCAGGAAATACCGGATAAACCACCTACACCTGGATACGTCTGAGCCAACAACAACTCTCTGCTTGAGGAGTCCATGGTGTCCCGAAATAATTAACTAAAATACTTTTCCAGATGGTGCTCTGGGGTTAGCCATGGCCTGGGCCGATAATGGCCAAAACCAATCTAAGTTATCTAACACACACACACACACACACACATGTATGTATGTATGTATGTATGTATGTATGTATGTATGTATGTATGTATGTATGTTATCAATCAGTTTCATTTCTGTATTACTTGTCCATAGAGAAAGAGCCGGACTCTAACATAGATTCAAGGCTCCTTCATTGGAACTTTTATCAACATCATCTAGGTATTTGTGCATATGTGTGTGTGTGTGCAGTATTTGGTGTTAGTGTATGCGCAGATTTGTATGTATGTATGTATGTTCGTATGTATGTATATATGTATGTATTTGCAAATGTGTGTATGTTAATCCAACCAATAAAAACAATGTCACTCCCAAAACACAGTCATAGTCTTTGTTGCAAATATTTTTCCTCAAGTAAATTCTGGACTCCTTCCAAAGTTTCCATAACATTATTATTATCATTATTATCATTATTATTATTATTATTATTATTATTATTATTATTATTATTATTATTATTATTATTATCATCATCATCATCATTATTATTATTATTATTATTATTATTATTATTATTATTATTATTATTATTATTATTATTATCATCATCATCATTATTATTATTATTATTATTATTATTATTATTATTATTATTATTATTATTATCATCATCATCATTATTATGCTGCCTCGCTATGAATCATCAACTTGTCGCTATTGTCAGCATTATTGCAAACTCATGTTCATCACTACGAAATACACAATCGTACCGTAAACAATTACTGCTGCTGCTACTACTACTACTAGTAGTACTGCAGCTGCTGCTTCTACTGCTGCTACCAGCCTGAACCAATCACAGCCGTATCCGGATTAAGGTTAATTGATGTACTAAACACAGCAACACATTAATGGGCCCTCGATCCTTGCATTGTCCAACTGACGAAACATTAAGACATAATATGTTCGTAATATGAAATAATATATAATAAAAAATTATTTGTAGTGTCTAACCATCTTGGCAAGCCAGGTTCCTCAAAAACTTGTCCAAATAGATGCCACTGGCCACTGTGAATTGTTTCTCGTATGTGTTCAACTGTTTTTGTTTGTTTTGTTTTGTATAAGTCTAACTTCCTTAGTCACTGCAGATAAGGTTGGAGAATTGCCAGATCACGCGCCCACAATTGCCGTCTGATCTCCAGACAAGAAGCATGTTCTTTCCTTTTTGACATGTCAGTTTTGGAGATCACTTGAAGCTGAGATTATCTCCCTTTCTCAATAGGCGCTGGTTTTAATTGCCAATTAGTAATTGTGACGCATTCTCTAGAGGTGGAAGTATGTTCCAATAAAACAAGTATTCATAGTGTATGATATTTGATATACCTGTATTTGTCTATTTTATATCAATATAAAATTTTGTTATCAATTTATTTATTTCACACTAAATAACAGTAAACCAAACAAGGAAAAAGCGGAAATCTTTAACAAGCTTTTTTTAAATACTTATTTAGCAAATTCAGAGCTAGAAAAAAATCCCTGCAGTTTTCCTCAGGGCTGTCTCGAACAACATTATAGTTCCCAGGTAAATCAATGCAATAATCTAAATTCGGAAAGAAGTCAAATCGACATCACAATTGTTTCCGTAAACGGACGATATCATTTATTCCATATCTCTTATAATGTTATGTAATGCATAAAATATGGAACAATGTAATAGTAATCGTATAGTCCATTCGCTTCTTCAGATATTATGATTAGAAAACACGATCGATCAAAATGTTATTTGTAACGTCAATTTAACTTCTCCATTCCTCATTTAAATTATTACTTATATTATTCAGTTTGCCTGGCTCATATTACGCTTACAGGACTTTACCTTAGTGTTATGTAGTGCTCCCTGTAATACCAATGGAAATCTTACGAAACTTCTTTTACCTCTCACTCACAAACTATTTGCATATACCTATGACCATTACCACGACTAACCATCGAACAAACTGTTACCCACATTTGATTATTCCTCCTCCTCCTCCTCCTTGTCGTCGTCATCATCTTCATCATCACTAATTATGAGCATAATAGTAACAACAATAAAGGCGGTGAGCTGGCAGAAGCGTTAGCACACCGGGTGAAATGCTTAGCGGTATTTCGTCTGCCGTTACGTTCTGAGTTCAAATTCCGCCGAAGTCGACTTTGCTTTTCATCGATAAATTAAGTACCAGCTCTGGGGTCGATGTAATCGACTTAATCCGTTTGTCTGTCCTTGTTTGTCCCCTCTATGTTTAGCCCCTTGTGGGCAATAAAGAAATAAGAAACGTTAGAACACCGGGCAAAATGCTTGGCGGTATTTCGTCTGCTGTTACGTTCTAAGTTCAAATTCCGCCGAGGTCGACTTTGCCTTTCATCCTTTCGAGGTCGATAAATTAAGTACCGGTTACGCACTGGGGTCGATGTAATCGACTTAATCCTTTTGTCTGTCCTTGTTTGTCCCATCTATGTTTAGCCCCTTGTGGGCAGTAAAGAAATAAGGAACAACAATGACAGCAATAACAACATCAGACATCGGATACAATAAAAACAAAACTATGGAAACAAAGGAATAAAAAGGAAGGAGGAGAGAGAGAGAGAGGGGCAAAGATAGAAAGAAAGTGAGAGAGAGGGGAGAGAGGGGGGGAGAAAGAAGATAAATGGACCAGCTGTAACAATTTCCGAGGGAGACCATACGTAGTTGATCAACATCCCTCATATCCACACTATGTCTTCAAAACGAAAGAAGAAATTGGGTGATGTGAGTGTGCAAACACACAATCCAAAAGGTGTGTCAGAAAGTGCGATGCGCTAGCAAATGTTATGAGCGCTGTACATTATAAAAAGCAAAAATACCATACACACACATATATACATATATGGACACTTACATACACACACACATTTATAGATAGATGTATACATGTATATACATATATATTTTATATACATATACATATAATGTATATATGTATTTATATATAATGTATGCATATATACATATATATATTACTCTTTACTCTTTTACTCGTTTCAGTCATTTGACTGCGGCCATGCTGGAGCACCTCCTTTAGTCGAGCAAATCGACCCCAGGACTCATTGTTTGTAAGCCTAGTACTTCTTCTATCGGTTGCTTTTGCCGAACCGCTATGTTAAGGAGACGTAAACACACCAGCATCGGTTGTCAAGCGATGTTGGGGGGTGGCGACAAACACAGACACACAAGCATATATACACGCATACATATATATATATCTATCTATATATATATACATTCAAGGCTTGAATATGGTACTTATGCGAAGGCACCCGAATATCACATCCCAAAAGGATGGGTGATTAAAATCAAATAATAAGCAACACGGATTTCAAAAGTGATTGCAGTACGCACGTTTCATGCTACTTCAATTTATTTAAGTAATGTGAGCATTACCTTAAATGCAATATGAAGAGCAATCTTCAGCTGCACGAAAAAATGTAGAAAAAATGTAGAAAAAAAGCTGGAGACCCTGCTATGTCAAGATGGACTTATATATTCTTCCTCTGCTCTCTCCCACTTGGTTTTAATATGTTGCCACATTTGTAATATGTCTTTTTTTCTACATTTTTTCTACATTTTTTCGTGCAGCTGAAGATTGCTCTTCATATTGCATTTAAGGTAATGCTCACATTACTTAAATAAATTGAAGTAGCATGAAACGTGCGTACTGCAATCACTTTTGAAATCCGTGTTGCTTATTATTTGATATATATATATACATATATACGACAGGCTTCTTTCAGTTTCCGTCTGCCAAATGCACTCACAAGGCTTTGGTCGGCCCGAGGCTATAGTAGAAGACACTTGCCCAAGGTGCCACGCAGTGAGACTGAACCCGGAACCATGTGGTTGGTAAGTAAGCTACTTACCACACAGCCACTCCTGCGCTTCTCTCTCTCTCTCTCTCTCTCTCTCTCTCTCTCTCTCTCTCTCTCTCTCTCTATATATATATATATATATATATATATATATATATACTATATACTATATATATATATATATATATATATATATATACTATATACTATATATATATATATATATATATATGTATACACATACATACATACATACAAACATACATACACACACACTGACACGTGTGTATGTATGGTGTGTGCTTATGTATTTGCAAGTTTGCATGTGGCAAAGAGAGAGAGAGAGTGCATAACAGGTCATAATTCGTGATATATAAAAATAAAATGCACAGCTAGACATCCAGACACACACGCAGATATACAAAAAGTTTTCTTGTTCGTAGACAAGATCAACGAGGACTATGGGGGGGGGGGGAGCTAAACCTTAATAACAACAACAACAACAACAACAACAACAGGTAACAGCCTATTAGAGATTTACCAACGTAAACAAACACGCAACGATAATAACAATAATAACAATAATGATAATAAATAATAATAATAATAATAATAATAATAATAGCATTAATAGTAATAACAACAATTATAGCAACAATAAGCAAGCAGAAAAAAAAACAGTACCAATGCACCATTTAAAACCGAGCTCTAAGGTGAAGGAGCGCCAGGGACCTTTTTGTTCTTTTATTGAAAAACCCCGGGCCGCGAAAGCCGGAAGTTGTGTTAGTTGTGTCAGCAGCTGTTCAAAGATGTTGGCTGAGGTCATAGGCATTCACTGTCATTTTATTTGATTAGCATTTTGTTTTCCCTTCTTCGTTTCTTTTTTTTATTTATATTTAATAATTTTTTTTTTTCCTTTGGTGGGTTTCTTTAGTGTAGCACACACATATACACATACTGATAAACACATACACACTCGCAGGCTCATTGTTTCTCTGTTGAAGTATGAATGTGCTTGTGTGTGTACATGTGTATATGTGTGTTCGGACATATACATATATCTCTGTGTGCGTGCGCTTCTTTCTTAGTGCTTGGGTTCGGTTTGTATAAGTTTCTAAAAGTTTTTCTTTTTTTTTATTATTATTACTAAGGATTGAGTCATCTAACCCAGTGTAGGCGTCTGTATCCGAAACTGGCACGATAATTGGCTGGTTCGACTGTGACGTCATAACTATAGGATAGAATCGAACCGATTCTCTTATAAAAGGCAGAATTTTCTAGTAGTGGATAGGATAGTGGTATGTTGGGTCAGAAAGTCTACTTGTTTATATATCTTATCTGTTTTGAGTTCGCATCCCAACGAGTTCAGCATAAGCTTTTTTTTTTTGTTTTCATTCGGATTGTTTTGTTGTGCATCGCGAAGATTGTGTTATAATATTTTCACCCCGCAACAAATCAAATGACTTGATTCACTATATGGAAGCATTGCTGTTATAAACAGGTTACAATGCTTATAATAATTGTTTGTACTAAAAGCACAAGGCTTGGAATTTTGAGAGAGAGAGAAAGAGAGAGAGAGAGAGAGAGAGAGAGAGAGAGAGAGAGAGAGAGAGAGAGAGAGAGAGAATTAGTCGATTGTATCGTCTCAGTGATCGACTGGTACTTATTTTATCAACCCAGGCTGGATGAAAGGCAATGTCGACCTCGGCAGAATTTGAAGTCAAAATATAAAGAGCCGGAAGGAATGCCGTTAAACATCTTGTCCGGTAACTAATGAATCTACCCTCTCGCCTCTTTCACAATGCTCATATAATACTGATATTATTTAACTTTAATTAAATGGCAGGCGAAGGTGCATGGTCTTGAGGTTACGTTGTTGCACTCATGATCAAGATTGTGGTTTCGATTCTTGGACCGGGGAATACATTGTGTCCTTCAGCAAAACACTTCATTTTACGCTTCTTCAATTGACTCAGCCTTCAGTGAGTAACTTTGGAAACCGGGCCCATGAGCCTGGCTAGGCTTTAAAAGGGCGAAAAGGAGAAAAGTGAGTTGGCAGAATTGTTAGCGTGACGAACAAAAAGTTTAGTGGCATTTCATTTGGCTCTTTAATGTTCTACGTTCAAGCTCCGCCGAAGTCGACTTTGATTTTCATCCTTTGGGGGTCGATGAAATAAGTACCAGTTGAGTACTGAGGTCGATGTAATGAACTAACTCCTTTCCCTAAAATTTGAGGACTTGTGCCGATAAAAGAAATTCTATGACTTTAGTATGGCGATGAGTTGGTAGAAATGTTACCAGGTCTAATAAAATGTTTGGTGGTATTTCTTCCGGCTATTTACGTTCTGAGTTCAAATTCCACCGAAATCGACTTTGTCATTCATTTCTCTGAGGTCGATAAAACAAAGTACCTGTTAAGTACTGGGCTACTCCATTCCCCTAAATTTACTTGCTTTGTGCCAAAATGTGAATCCTTCATTTTGGTTAAGTAGGGAGACGTGCTTGTTACAAGGTCGAAAAAGGTAAAAAAAACAAAAAAAAACTTGTTCCAACTCCTTACGTTGTGAGTTCAAATTCCTCTGGGGTTAACTTTGTCTTTCATAATTTCGAGGTCAAGTACTGGGGTCGATGAATTTCGACTAATCCCTTACCCTCAGAATTTTTTGGCAATGTACCAGAATGAGTAACCATTATTTAGTTTTAGTAAAAACAGTGAATCTGCAGAATCGTTTGAGCGTCGAATCGAAATATCTTACGGTAGTATTTATCACTGATCATGGAATCCCGGGTTTAACCCCGCCAGGTTGAACTGTGTTTTAAACCATTATAGTTCCGATCAAGTATGTACAAGATTCGATGCACTCGACCTTCCGATCCCCCTGTCCCTGAACAAAATATTCCAGTATTGTTCTTGTATAAAGTATTATTGTTTAGCTTTACTCCCGTTACGTTGCGAGTTCAAATTCTGACAGGGCTGCGCCATATTTTGATCTTGGGTCGATAGATTAATATTAGTGACGATTAAACAATATACAACGTACCCTCAAAAATCTGAGCCATCGTACTAAAGAGGAACCTGTTACGTAGACATTAGCAATGCTAGAAATAGTCCTCCTTTAATCAAACCTCACCGTATTAAACAGGAAAGACACGTTAAATAATTTAGTCCAAGTAATTCTCTTTAAAAAAAAAAAGAGATGTGATGGTCACGTCTGGGAACTTCAGATCAAGTCGTCACCTCGCTGCTAAATTAACAACAGTTTCAATAGTGAATCAACGAGGGGTCTTTTGGGCAGTCACTTAATATGGTAGAAACAACTTTCATATGTTCTTGAACCGAAATGAGGAATGGATATTTCATATATATATATATATATATATATATATATATATATATATATATATATATATATATATATATATATATATATATATATACATATATATATATCTTTTATCTTTTACTTGTTTCAGTAATTAGAATGCGGCTATGCCTGGGCACCGGCTTGAAAATTCCAGTACTTATTTTTGTTAAGCTTGATACTTATTCTATCGGTCCCTTTGCCGAACCGCTAATTCACAGGGACGTAAACAAACCAATACCGGTTTCAATCGGTGGTAAGGGACAAAACACACACACACACGCACATGCACATGCATACGCGCACGCACACACACACATATTTATATTCTTTTATTCTTAATCTGTTTCAGTCATTTAACTGCGGCCATGCTGGAGCACCGCCTTTAGTCGAAAAAATCGACTCCAGGTCTTATTCTCTGTAAGCCTAGTACTTATACTATCGGGCTCTTTTGCCGAACCGCTAAGTTAGGAGGCCGTAAACACATCAACATCGGTGGGGGGACAAATACAGACACACAAACATGTATGTATATATATATATATATATATATATATATATATATATATATATATATACTTCTTTCAGTTTCCGTCTAACAATTTCACTCACAAAGCTTTGGTCGGCCGAGGCTATAGTAGAAGATACTTGTCTAAGGTGCCACGCAGTGGGACGGAATCCGGAACCATGTGGTTGGTAAGCAAGCTACTTACCACACAGCCATTCCTACGCCTCTAGCTACTTTCCACACAGGCACTCCTGCGTCTGTATAAAGCAAGGAAATAACACTGGAAAAACCAAATGCTATGTAATAGACTTCATTAGCTTACAACTGTTTCTGCTGTAAGATGTGATGGACTCTTAGTTGATTACCAAGATATCATCCTATAGCTTCATCAGAGCCTTGAATATGAAGTGCAATTTATATATACATGCATACATGCATAAATACATGCATGCATACATTCATACATACATTCATACATATATGCACATATATACATACATACATACATACATACATACATACATATATATATATATATATATATATATATATATATATATAATTATAATAAATAGCGCCACATGCCAGAGATAGACGCCAAATGGCTCTAAAAACTACATTATGTACTCCATTATCACGGGTTGAAAGCGAGGAAAGTGAACAAAGAACGCTTTAAAAAAAAGGGTTAACTATACATCAATTTCTAGCTTAGAGATATAAAATCCCTTTGCTGCCATCAGTAGAATATACCACATTATGCATAAATGCAAATATTTATAGATACCCATATGAATAACACGTATTCATACGAATATATACAGATATTCACACGTATATAGGAACTACATCTAATTTATTCACCTCAACCACGTGCGTCTACGACCAAAAATAATACTGCAATAAATATATTGGTCGGAGTAATTTATGTTTATAAATAATTGAGGATAAAATCGGATAACGATTTATATTAATTGTTACCTATATGGTTTTTATTACACGTTGGCTACTTAATCATT
>NC_142932.1:102333081-102365581 GCF_046866305.1 Octopus bimaculoides | reverse complement strand
GTGCAGTATTTTACTTCATGACGAAAACCAACGTTAACCCAGCGAAGTTTGACCTCAGAAAGTAAAAAGGCGTAAGTACTTCTGAGGTCACTTTTAAATTCGACAATTCATCGTGTGTGCCATCTCTTGCCATTCAATCAATAAGAGAAACGTGCCCTTACCATCTCACTCTTCGTCTCTCTTCAAGAAGTAGATGCATACGTGATATTCATCAGGTTTATGTTGTATGTTAGTGAGGTTGTTGATAATGTTGTTTAGCTCCAAATTAGACTTGACTGAATAGACCTTAGTCATGCCCATTCTGGATCTCTGTCACATACTGCCCATCGAGAACTACGTTATCTACTGTGTCCTTCCTTCCTGATGGCGGTAGAGTGCAAGCTATGGCTGCTATTTCTAGTAGGTCTAATGACCGCATAATGGCACCCTCATTTTGATAAGAGCCACGTGAAGCGGTGATGATCTCAGTCAGCAAGAATAGTTAAACAATTTTGCTTGTTGGTGTCAGTAAGTTTGGGTGCGATCAGAAATGGAACAATCTGATGTTTTAGACTAAGTTATTTCGACGGGATGGTCAGATAATGGCCCGTGGAAGTACATAAGAGCGTGAATATGTTAAATGGTACAGGCAAGAAATAGATGAAGAGGTAATCGCAAGTGAATTAAAGATGTAGAGAGTAAAGTGTGGCAGGGCCAAGAGAATGGTGGGTTTTTTTTAATCTTTTAGTCAGGGGAAAAGCAGTGTCCGTGACTTTTTCCAGAGATCTCAAAATTGGTGGGTTGTGTCCTCAAATGAATGATCTAACCCGAATCATTGTATCAGAGTTACGAGCATTCAGACATTCTCTAAATCCACATGGGGTCCCGGAAGTTGGCGTTAAAACGTGTGTCAAGATAAATCTACACACCTATGTAGCTTAAAGCAGGATTTGAACCCAAAACAAAAAAAACAAAAAAACGCTGGAACAAATGTCACAAAGAATCTGGTTCCACATTGTTAGATCTCCGCCAATTCACCACCCGGAATTGAAAAATTTAACGATCTTGAAAGAGTAAAAGGCAAATTTGACCTCGGTGGGATTTGGAGTTAAAACAGAGAATTAGAACAAACACCACAAGGCTTCTTATTCGACGAGCTGGCGACTTCTCTCCAATACACCACCGATTGGTGTAAAATACCGAAAGAAGTGCAGAGCTTAGTTAGCGGTGGCTGGTTGGTTTGTGTTGCTGGCAGATGAGTAGAGCTTGATATGATTTAGTTAAGAAGATAGTTAGTTGGCGTGAGCGATAGTGAAACGAAAACCAAGTGACCGGTTTAGCAGTGTACTGTGAATTAATTAGCGATGTGTGGCCTAACATAAATAATATCGCGAGACAAAAGAAATAGCTTAATCATTTGAAATTACACCTAAAAGGAGAAAAAAGTTGAGTTCGCGTGAATGGAAAGTCTTTTAAAACGGGAAAGAGAGAGTGCTCTGGAATTTAAATTAATTAAAAATTAAATGGAAATAACAAAAAATTCCTCATCAGTTGCCGACCAAATATCATTATAATTTCAGCACCTTTCAATATTGTTGAGTTTGGTGGTGTCAGCAACAAAAGTTGCTGAGATTTAAATGAGAAGACATGGAAGGTGAATAAGAAGAGGAAAAACTGAGATGAATAGAATTACAAGAAAAGATGAGGTGGTCTGTAGATTGAACGGTAAAAAAATGGATTATGAGAGCAGGAAAAATATATAACGAAAAGCAAAGGATTTGAAGGTAGACGTTCCAAACATGAGTATCCAATCTTATTTTCAGGTATAGTGCATCTACGACTACATTGATATGTTTTAGGGTGTTACATGAGGAAGATTTGCTTCTTATGATTTTCTAGTTGTAGCTGCCTTGTTGACTCGTCGTTGCTTATGTTGTTGTTGTTCATAAACTAACCCCCCTCAACCACTGCAACAACAACAACAACAGCAACAACAACTACTACTGCTGCTGCTGCTACTACTACTACTACTACTACTACTACTACTACTACTACTAGCGGTAGTAGCAGTAAAATCTTAACTATAATTGTGGCCACCACCATCACTGCTATCACCATTGGCATCGCTACCGCCACCGCCGTCGTCGTCATCTTCATCATCATCATCATCATCATCATTATCAGCATCAATTGGATTTCAACACTTGATGCTTATTTTCAGATCCTATATTGCCAGTCAGATAAGAGACAGGACGGTTTCTGGATAGGAGAGCAGATTATCTCTTTGTGATATCTAGCTAAACTGGATTACAGTCGTTTTACAAAAAGTACTCTCTATGACTCAAACACCACTTAGTAGGAGCAAATCAGAATCTCCTCCAATGGTACAGGAAGCACGAATTGTAGTCTCTCGACCTACCAAATTCCCTTCAAGAATCTATGTGTCACTTTTCAAAATGGAAGTCATCATTATTTAGTTTCTAAACCTTAAGACGGCATGCTACTTACAATAATTACAGTATCATCATTGCGGGAATGTTGTATAGTATAAAAAGTGTTTTGATACAATTCTTTGTTTTAAGGCTTTAGGCACAAAGCTTGCAATTTTATGGGGAGTAGGCTAGTCTTTTACATCGAGCCTAGTGCTCGACTGGTTCTTGTTTTATCGACTCAGTTTATATATATATATATATATATATATATATATATATATATATATATATATATATATATATATATATATATATATATATATATATATATATATCTTACATACTGGAGGTATGTGAAATGAAAGATAGAATGCGCCAATCTATTCAAACATGGAACCTCTGACTTCGGGATTATGAGCCAAATAACCAGCTACCAGGCCATGCACCTTCATAAAAAATTAAATAAATTTTTATACCTTAATTATTTTTTTTACAAAAAAAAAGAAGCATGTTTTAATTTTAAAAATGGTGCGAGAATACTTTAATAATATTTACAGATCCTAAGGCGGCGAGTTGGCAGAAACGTTAGCACGCTGGGCGAAATACTTAGTGGTATTTCGACTGCCGCTACGTTCTGAGTTCAAATTCCGCCAAACTCGACTTTGCCTTTCATCCTTTCGGGGTCGATAAATTAAATACCAGTTACGCACTGGGGTCAATTTAATCGACTTAATCCCTTTGTCTGTCCTTGTTTGTCCCCTCTGTGTGTAGCCCCTTGTGGGCAGTAAAGATATAAGAAACGTTAGCACGCCGGGCGAAATGCTAAGTGGTATTTCGTCTTTACGTTCTGATTTCAAATTCTGCCGAGATCGACTTTTTCTTTCAGCCTTTCGGAGTCGATCAATTAAATTACGGGCCTTGTGCCTAGAGTAGAAAAGAAAATTTACAGATCCTACTATCATTTTCTGGAACACATCTATATCTAGCCTTATAAGTAACCTATTGTTGTCTTTACATAAGTGGTGGTCCGTCATTCTAGCTGTAGTATTTGCATATGAGGTGATAAATACTTTTCGTAACTGTTCAGAACCGCTAAAGCGACTTTTAAAATGCTTAGTTGCATTTGTTTTTGGCTTTTTACATTACATTTTATGTTCATATACCGCAGAGATCAACTCCGCCTTTCCTTGATAAAATTTATCCGTAGAGCCTTTTCCTCTGTTACTAAAGTCATTCATTTTGTTTCTTCCTTTATACTTTTTCCTTCAGTCATAGCCATCTGTCCTTGTCATTCCTTATGTCTTTTGTCTTTTCTGAAAAGCCCAAAGTGAAGCTTCTTTCCTTTAATAGCTTGATTTTTTTCTTCGCCATATTTTACTTTTTGAGTTCTCTTTTGAGTTCTGCACATTCTGTACATAGTCCTTCACTTATTAATCCCTTAAGAAGTATTTCTTCATGATCTTTTTGATAATAATATAAACTTGTCTTCTCTAGATCTACTACTTCCATCAACATTCATTAAGCGTATTTATCCTACTCTTTCCCAGCATGACTGGTCCACATCAGATGGGAGATTCATACGTCAGCACACTTTGAGCTACTGCTTCGTTTTTCTAACGGTATCCTTTAGCTCATCTTTTTTCCATTCAATAATTCCTCCTCCATACCTTATGACACATACTTCTCTCAGGCTGAGTGTTTGTATGATGTCTTCTGTATCCAATATGGTTTTTATTCTATGAAAATATCTTTCTGCCTTCATTTCGATATTTTTGATCTTGTTATATTCTAGTATTTCTAGATATTTATGTGTCTTCTGCTTTCAATGATTTTGTATTCTTAGATCAAGATAAACATCGCATGACCTAGCAGGTGGGACCCAGTCAAAATTTTCTTCAAGTCGAGAAGCCCATCCTGCTCAAAAGGTCCCTGTATAATGGTTATTTAAGGGTGATGAAAGAAGCACCCATGTTTCCGGAGGTAAATTATTCAAATCCCAAAGAATTCCTCTCAATATATGGCTATGATACTCCACAACTACTCCTGCTTATGACCAGTGATGCACATATAGTCAGCCACTAAGAGACATGCTCAACTGGTTAAGGTCAAGAATCTGCCAGAAAATCTGGTGTTGAGCAGAATATTTGTTGTAGCTCTTCTTTTGGAGGCTAATTTAGTTTGCTTGTATTTTATGGCAATGTTTCTTAATATAGTCTTCTTACATTTCAAGAATCTTCCTTGGGATTCCTGTAGACACAGGAGGGTAATTTTCTGCAGGCTGATTATGCAAATTTCTGTTCCAATTCACCTTTAGTCTTTCATATCGTATTTTGAGTCTTGTGCCAAGTTCCCCAAATACTAAAGGAATAATTGTTGCTTTTGTAATCCACACTTTCCTCAGCTCTCTGGCGAGAGCCCGATATTTCTCATTTTTTCAATTTCTTTGTTTTCGACTCTGTTATCATAGGGAATTGTAAGATCTATGATCATACACTGATTGTTTATTTTGTCCTCTGTGATCATATCTGGTCTTCTTGATTCAGTAGTTTGGTCAGTCTTTATGAGGTATCCCACAAGATCTTCCAATTATCTTTTTCCAGCATAGCCTCTGGTTCATGCTCATACCACTTTTCTGTTGTTTTGAAGCCACACACTCGATAAACAACCCAATGCATTCTTTTGCCGACACGATCATGTTTGCAGTTATACTCTTTTTATGCTAGTATACTACACTCACTTTAAAAGGGGACTGATATTTCGTCTCCTTTCTTGCAGGTTCTATATCTCCTGTCTGACTGAGTTTTGTCGATCTTTGTATTTATCAAAATTGTTCTAAGGACTTGTTCCTGAACGGCTGCGTATCTTTCCTGCATTCGTTCTAGGGAGTAGAGTCTTCGCTGAAATTGCTTTGAGTTTCGTCGATAATTTTACACTGTGTGATGACCATAGTCGGGAGCAGTAATCTAAGCGGCGTAGAACAAATGTCCTCTAGAAGACTACCATGGTTTCCTGTTCTCTCGTTTTGAAAGTTTGAAGGCTCCATCCGGCCAATCGTCTGCATTTTTTGCCAACTTAGTAATGTGCACCTGGAATGATGCAGCATTATTCATGTCGATGCCCTGGTCGCACACAGATTTTGGTTCAGGGATCGCAATCCCTCCTGGGCCAATGTATCCTGTTTGATTTTCATTGAGCTTTTTGTGTTGGAAGAGCAGGGCTTGGAATTTTTCAGCATTAAACTACATGTTATTTTCCTCAGACCACCTGTATATTGCACCCAGCTCTCGCTTCAGATGCACAACGTCTTCAGGGTACTGTACTCTCTAAGAGAATTTTGTGTCATTTAGACAGCTAGCAAAGATGCATATACCTTCTATAACAATAAACACATCATTAAGAATCATCTGAAGCCCGATGTAGGTAGTAATATGAACAATAAACCTCATAGTAATTATAATAAGAATAAAATATGGTTAATAATTCCCTATAGGATGAAGGTTAAAACTAACATTATTAAAGATTTTGAATATAGTTATGAAATTTATTAAAGACAATGATAAATATAAGGACATATTTTCTAGCAATAAATTTGGAGTTGGTTATTCTACCACTAATAATGTTGGCAATATCATTTCATCCTTTAATAAATTTAAATTAAATAAGTTTTACAATAATAAATTAAGTAATACCTCCAATGGAGACCAGAACACGATTGTAATTGCAGAGATAAGACTAAATGTAAATTTAATAATAAATGTAATGTTGAGGACGTAGTATATAAATGTATAGTGATTTTGAATGATAATAATAATAGTAATAATGATAACATAAATACTACTTATATAGGATCGACTTCCAATAAAATTAAATCATGGGTGGCCCAACATATGAATTCTTTTAAGAACAGAAATTTAATGAATTTTACGGGCCTTTGTAAATACATTTAGGAACTTAAATCTAAAAGAATAAAATACGATTTAAAATGGGAAATAGTTTGTAAGGCTAAATCGTAGAGAATAGGGAGTAAATTCTGCTTATTATGTACAAACGAATTTAAAGAGATATTATTAACTGATAAAAAATTGTTTAACTCCCAAGATGAACATAATGTTAAATGTAGACATAAATTAAATTACTTATATAATAAGTTTAGATAAAATATTTATTTATTTAAACACATGAAAAGTTACCAATTTATAGTTGGTGACTTTATAGTCTTTTACTTAGCGATTACATTACAGGTTTTGTTTCTTTATATATATATTTTTATTCCTTATATTTATTCCTTATCATATTATGAGGTATGTTAAACTTTTAGGTTTTTGGATTTTTGTAGGAATTTGATCTGAGGAGTGACTGCTTTTAGGAGTAAAATCATTATTCCATTTTAATGAACTTGGATATGGTTTTCTTATATGGTCCTAATATATAATATAATATAATTTTATATGGTCCTAATTCAGCCATGAAACGCGCGTAGTCGATGTACAGGTACTTACGTTTATACACTATATTACTGTATTAATTTTTATTGTTCAATTTATACTTTATTTGATTTTTAGATTAATATTTTTATGATGAATATTTCTTTGTATGGTATTCGCTGTTATTTTAAAATTATTTGCTCTTATATATTATATGATTATATATATATATATATATATATATATATATATATATGATGTGCCAGCATCATGATCGTAAGATTGTGGTTTCGATTCCTGGACCAGGCGACGCGTTGTGTTTTTGAGCAAAACACTTCATTTCACGTTGTTCCAGTCCACTCAGCTGGCGAAAATGAGTAACGCTGCGATGGACTGGCGTCCCGTCCAGCTGGGGAACACAGCCACCATTGAAACCGGGCCCATGTGCCTGGCTAGGCTTTAAAAGGGCGCATTTATTATTTTTTTTTATTTAGTTGCATACATATAATGTCGGGTTCAAATCCTGTTGATCTCGTCGTCTCTGCTGTACCTCACAGCGGTGTGTTTGTCTGTGAAGTATTAGGGTTTTGCTTTCACTATTTTGTTGCATACATATCAATGCCAGGTTCAAATCCCGCTGTTCTCGACGTTTCTGTTCTACATCACGGCGGTACATATATCTGTTAATTATTTGGGATTTGTTTGCAGTATTTTCTTGCATGAATATAAATGTCGGGTTCAAAACCCACTCATCCCAGTGTCTCTGTTCAAGCTCCCGGGGTGGGGGTTAATGTAAGAAGTATTTGGGGTTTGCTTGCAGTATTTTGTAGGGTATGTTTAAACACTGAGTTCCAATCCCGCTGGTCTCAGTGATGTCTTTTACCTCACAGGGGTGTGTTTGTGTGAGAAGTATTTGTTGCATACATATAAATGTCGGGTTCAAATCCTGCTGGTCTCGACGTCTCCGTTGTACACCCCGGGGTGTGTTTGTCTGCGAAGAATTGGAGGTTTACTTGCAGTATTTTGTTGCATACATATAAATGCCAGGTTCAAATCCCGCTAGCCCCAGAAACATGTTTCTACCTCACGGGGGTGTGTTTGTATGAGAAGCATTGGGGGGTTTGCCTGCAGTATTTTTGTTGCATACGTTTAAATGCCAAGTTCAAATCCCGCTGGTTTCGACGTCTCTCTTCTATCTCCCGGGGATGTGTCTGTCTGTAAAGTACTGGGGATTTGCTTGCAATATTTTGTTGAATACATATAAATGTAGAGTTCAAATCCCACTTATCCCAGTGTCTCTGTTCTAGTTCCAGTGGGTGTGTTTGTTCTTGAAGAAGGTGGGGGGGATTGCTTTCAGTATTTTGTTGCATATGCTTAAATGCCAGGTTCAAATCCTGCTAGTCCTAGTGACTGTGTTCAACTTCTCGGGCGTGTGTTCGTCTGTGAATATGTGTGTCTCTGCTTGTAATATTTCGTTGAATACGTTTAAATGTTGTATTCAAGCGCCGCTGGTCTCTACTTTGCTCATCAATCTTCTGGCGATGGTTGTATGTGTGTGTTGTATACCGGTTTATAGATTGTGCCCCTCTTGAAATGTGAGCCATTGTGCTTAACTTAAAATCAATAATTATCAAGAAAGGAATGGATCGAAATGGGCGCCAAAACACAGGGCTAAACACACCAAAACGTTCTCACCTTGTCATATGAAAAGGATGTGCAATGAGAGTACCATACAAGCGATCTGGCGAATACTGAGGAAAGTATTAGAAAAAACGTCCTGTGTTTCTAATGACACAGACTTAATAAGATTTATTGCAGTGATCTATATCATTACGTCAACAGTATTCGAAAATAATTGTTCGTAAACAATTATTCGAAAAACATTTATTCGAATGGAAAATTGTATGAATGAAAATTATTTAAAAGGAATATTATACGAAATGTTAATTATTCTTAATTTTTTTATTTTACTTAAAGAAAAACGATAAAATGAAAAACCAAGTACGCAAGTGATATTTATTTCGAATAACTGCTTTTCGAATAATTGTATTCGAACAATTGTTTTCGAACAATTTTCATGATACGCAGATACTACAAAAAAAGTCTATAAAAATCGCCTTGTTGTTTCAAAAATGAAAAAAAAACCCCAGAAAGATATAATTTATTAGAAATTATTATTCATTATATTCTTGCAGCTTTTACGTTCTGAGTTCAAATTCCGCCGAGGTAGACGTTGCCTTTCATCCTTTCAGTATCAATAAAATGACGTACCTGTCAAGTACAGAGACCGGTTAAACAGACATGTCTCCTCTCCTTAAAACTGCTGGCCTTGTGCCAAGATTACAAAAAAATTATTAATTGTAATAATTAAACCTATTATTACTATGAGTATGCTTGAGGCTCTGTTGCAACAACTCGCTAAAATACCTTTCTACAGTCAGCCAATGGCTTCTTCAAAGTGATGATATTTAATATTGTCCTTGAATATATTGCAAGGGCAGAAAAGCTATTTATAATTGTTATTTCTCCGACACATTCGTATTAATGATGTATGCTGTCATTATGTTGATTAAGTATTTTTATAATAGCGTTTCGCATTGTACAATGGATCGATCTGTCGACATCAGCCATATTGTACAGGACTTTGGGACGGTTTTGTGTAGTATTCTATGAGGGAAAAGGTTGTTAGCACCTGGCTCACACTCTATCTTTCGTGAATGAAAGGGATACTACGAGTGGATGTCCATAACGACTCTTTCACGGAGAAGAAGAGGAGAGAGAGAGAGAAGTTGTGTGTGTTTGTGTGTGTGTTTGTGTGTAAGAAAGTGAGAGGCAGAGATAGAGAGAACGTGTGTGCATGTGAGAGAGAGAGAGAGAGAGAGAGAGAGAGAGAGAGAGAGAGCGAGCGAAGAGAGAGAGAGAAAGAGAGAGAGAGAGAGTCATTCTCTGTACTAGAATGTAGATGATACCAAATCTGGAAAAGGCAAGTTGACCTCAGCGTAATTTGAACTCAAAATGCAAGGTGCTGGAGCGACTCTCAGAAGATAGTAGTATGAAGCTCTGATGTAACGAATCTGTCACTCGACTGCCATATTAATTACGTGTACAGTAACAATTTTTCTAATTAGAATTTTTTAAATAAACTTCACTAAAATTAGGCATCAAATAATGCATGTCTGATCTGAAGCATTACCTTTGCTAGTACAGCTGTAGTAAGCTATGATTTGACACAGTTTGTCTGTTTTCCATATGACACACTCCTAAATATATACTGTAACAGGATCTTGTAAATCTAAACAATGGCCCCACACATCAGAGTTAACTAACTCTCGTCAGCTAAACGATAGAAACATACTTAATTGCTTCATTGCAAAACAAGACTGATCAATCTTCAATATCATTGAGTTTGACCGACCAACAAATGCTGTTTGTCTAGTTGGACAAGTTTAAACTCAATCGAATTGCTGTATTCTCTAACAAACTGCGGTTCTATTTGGCATAACACAGATACAAAAGAGCAGAATATTTAACTTTTCCTCACTATTTCCTCAGTCTTAAATCATTTTTCACAGATTCTAGTCAAATATCGTCTTCATCATATCTTTCGAAGCCTCTTAAAAGTATACCTGTAAAATCCTCAGAATGTTATTTGCCTATCTATCTATCTATCTATCTATCTATCTATCTATTTTTTTCCGCGATCCTTTTTGATCGAAATTATCCCCCCCTCCTTCCCCCCAAAGAAAAGCTCTACATTGTATTTTGTCCATTTTCTGTATTTAGCCTTGTGTGGCTATAATAAAAAGATATCTGTCTATCTACCTACATATCTATCTATCTATTTCT
Source organism: Octopus bimaculoides (assembly GCF_046866305.1). Lineage (NCBI taxonomy): Eukaryota > Metazoa > Mollusca > Cephalopoda > Octopoda > Octopodidae > Octopus > Octopus bimaculoides. The sequence continues at coordinate 102,354,900 of NC_142932.1, read as the reverse complement.
TTTTTTTTCTCTTTCACACAACCCCCGGTCTGGGAATCGAAACTGCGATCCTCCGACCGCGAGTCCGCTACCCTAACCACTGAGCCATTTCGCTTCCACGCGTACATACTTCACCACATCAGAATGTAATGTAATATTAATGTTCTATGATGGTGATGATGATGATGATGATGCTGTTATTGTTGTTGTGGGTGATGATGATAATGATGATGATTATGATGACTATCCTTGCCCTGAAGGTGTGGATTCCTATGATAAACTATACTTCACAGTCTCAAAAATAACAAACAGTCGAACAGGAACGCGCAAATTTACCCCGTTTAGTGAAAGAAATTACGAGTATATATATATAAAAATATACATAACTACATATACATACATTTGAGTGTGTGTGTGTGTGTATGTGTGCGTGTGTGCATCGGTGTACATGAGCATACAGAAAAGTCCAAAAATTCGGTGGAATAAAGTAGCAAAATGATATTTCTGTCAAGAATCTCAAATCTAAGATCATAACTTCTCCCTAAAATCTCTTACTTCCTTAATTAGGTATAAATTCAGTCATTTTGAGGGGAAGGGAAGGAGTACAGTCGAAGATTTTGACCTCACTATTTCACTGCTACTTCATTTTATCGACTTCGAAAAAATGAGATGTAAAGTTAACCTCGGCGGGATTTCATCGAAAGGTCCGACAAAAAAGCTGCGAAGCCTTTTCACAGACGATCTAATGATCGCCGACATTTTTCACTACGAAATCTTAATGCTATATATTTAAAGATGTAGACTTGGTAGAGTATTGTTGGTGCCAGCATTTGGCTGGCACTTATTGCATTGCTGGTAAGCCAACTACAGTGCCAGACACTAAAATGTCGGACGCTGGCGAGACACTACACTGCCGGATACACTGGTCAATGCAGTCCTAGAAATATTATCTCTAAGACTACCTTAAATAAAAAAAAATAATAAAAACAGCTTGAACAGCTACGATCAGAGGTTAGATCAAAGTTGGCATGGAGCTAAATACAACAACCACAGCCACAGCGACAGTAATCCCAGAAGGATGAATGGTAAGTTGACACAACCAGAATTCGAACGCAAATCCGAAACCCGAATCCGAACGCAAAAACACCATGGTCAAGTACTACGAGGCATTTCGTCCAACATTAATAATAGAAAAACAAGATAAAGCGATGCATACGATAAATGGTGTGGTGATATACTTGTTAAAAGACCAGCTTTACGATATGTCCAATTCGGTGTACTTACTTGGATTGAGGTTTTACAGATGAGAACGAATATATGGAATGAAGTGTTTGTGAGAAGAAGTTTCATAGGCAGCTTGTGAAGATTCTCTTTTAGGCACATCTGTTGTTTGTCTCTGAAATGATAATAATAATAATAATAATAATAATAATAATAATAATAATAATAATAATAATAATAATAATAATAATACGCAAAACACTTTCAATACAGTAGCCATAAGAGTATCACAGCAAACCACAGCACACACCCAAGGCACACAGAGCTGCGCTCGGTAGTGAAGTGGAAGCATGCTATAAAAATAAAACTACTGAATAATAATAATAATAATAATAATAATAATAATAATAATAATAATAATAATAAGAAGAAGAAGAAGAAGAAGAAGAAGAAGAAGAATGATGATGATGATGATGAGGAAAATAATAGTAATAATGATAATAATAATAATAATAATAATAATAATAATAATAATAATAATAATAATAATAATGATGATGATGATGATGATGAGGAAAATAATAGTAATAATGATAATAATAATAATAATAATAATAATAATAATAATAACTGTAGAATATGTGGAGATCGACAAGAAACAATAAATCATATTATCTCTGGCTGCCCAGTCCTGGCTAAGAAGGAATATATTCACAGACACGACAGAGCTGGGACCTATATACACTGGAAGCTATGCCAACATTATTGAATAACAACAGAAAAAAGATGGTATAAACACACGCCAGAAAAGGTCACAGAAAACGAGAAAGCAACCATACTCTGGGATATGCCAATACACACAGATAGAGAAATTAAGGCAAATAGACCAGATATAGTTGTCAAAGATCATGAAGAAAAAAAATGCTTTCTAATTGATGTATCAATACCAGCAGATGACAACGTTTCTCTAAAAGAAATGGAAAAACTTTCAAAATACAAAGACCTGGAAATAGAGATAACTCGAATGTGGAATCTAAAAACAGAAACAATTCCTATCATAGTAGGTGCCTTAGGTATAATAAAAAAGTATTCAGACAAATACATAACAAAAATAGCAGGACTTACAAATATATATAACATACAGAAAATTGCACTACTGGGTACTGCACACATCCTACGCAAAACACTTTCAATACAGTAAACATAAGAGCACCACAGCAAACCACAGCACATACCCAAGGCGCACAGAGCTGCGCTCGGTAGTGAAGTGAAAGCACGTTATAAAAATAAAACTACTGAATAATAATAATAATAATAATAATAATGATAATAATAATAATAATGATAATAATAATAAATGCCCTGATGCAATACCAGGTACTGGCTCTCAGAGGATCTGATCTTAACTGATTGGAAGTATTATTGTGCTTATGTTTTGTGTTGATATAAAATATGGGCTACAGCAAATATTCTTCTCAATAGCACAGATTTGCTTGTCAGTTGTTTGACCTTAACTAGCTAAGCATGTCCCTTGGTGGATGACGATATGTGTATCTCTGAGAACGAGAGGAAGTAGAGGGGAGCATCATAGCCATGTATTGAGAGGAATTCTTTGGGGTTTGACAATCCTCATTCAGGGGCCTTTTAAGTGGGATGGGCTACTCAGCTTGAAGAAACTTGTAAGTGTGCCCCACCTTGAAGGTCATGCGCTGTTTATCTTGATATGATATCACCATGTGGCGCACATATGGTTGTGATGCATGTGCATAGTGCGCCCTTATCAGACGGGTAGTGATGATGGGTATATTTTGGGCTTCGTATATATTACCCCAGAGTAACTTTGCTGGATTGCACTGCCCTCTCACTCAGTGATAAGAAAGACATGACCGAGTTGGCCAATATCTACACCTGTTAATATGTTTGTATTATAAAATCAAAACTGCTGACAAATGATAGAAGCACCACCCTGTAATTCAGGGAGAGAAAATGTAACGAATTTTTTTGACTTTCCAAAACATACAGACTGGATAATCAAAGCTAACAAACCTGATATTTTTGTGAAAGACCAAAATAATAAAGTTTGTTTATTGATTGACATGAGCATACTTTGTGATCATAATATCTCAGCAAAAGAATTTGATAAGCTCAGAAAATATAACGATTTGCTGATTGAAATCGAAAAAATGTGGCATCACCAGACGGTGAGAATACCAATAATTCTAGGAGCACTTGGAAGAAGTGCAAAAGACTGTTTTAGCTGGTATGTGACGCGTATTGAGAAGAGCATTGTTGCTGTGAATTTTCCTACCCTTTCCCTCTTTTATTTTATTTTTCTATTTTTCATATTTTCCCTGTTTCTTTTCATTTATATTTTCTTTTTCCCCTTTTCTTTCTTTCTCTCTTTCCCTTTTTATATCCCATGACTTTGTAAATGAACAATCTGGCATGTTTATTTTAATGTATATAGTGAGTTTCGTTGCCCTGGGTGTCGGGAGAACACTTGGCAAGAAATGGAAACAAAATTGAAAGAAGAGGATAGTAATAATAATAAAATTAATTTACACAGATGTATATAATGCATGCATATATATATGTCATTGTATACATACATACATATATATATATATATATATATATATATATATATATATATATATATATATATATATGTGTGTGTGTGTGTGTGTGTGTGTGTGTATGTGTGTGTGTGTGTGTGTGTGTGTGTGTGTATATATATATATATGTATATATATACACATATATATATATATACACACATATATATACACACACACACACACACACACACACACACACACACATATATATATATATATATATATATATATATATATATATATATATATATATATATATATATATATACATATATATTATATACACAAATCGATGCGATATAGGCATATAATATGCACATATTCGAAGGTTGACAATTCATAGACTGTGTACATTATGTTCAATTCGATAGACATCGTCAATTGTTTAAAAAGACAGTAATGCGACCACCAAACTAAAAGGCCTCGCTGCTGGAGATGTCGAAAAACTTTTTGTTATCTCTGATTCTATCACATTTGTTGGCTTCATAGTTTTGTCTGCTTGAATGTTCATTCAGTCTGGTATCTCTGAATGATTGAAAGAAGTCCAGAATATTTTTTTTTTTTTTCATTTTAACAAATGATTACGAAACAACATTAAAAAAAAAAATGTTCTGTTATGAATGAATTAACTTATAAGACTGTCGACTGCTGTAGCATGCAAGTTAAGAAGAAATTGCCATTTCTAAACTCAACTTTGATTCCTTTTCTTAGAAGAGAAGAAGAGACTGTGAGTGGTTCCACGTGACCCTTTCACACTCAGCGTAGGAGATGCTGAGAGAGTGAAAGAGAGAGGGATTAAGATATTGCTAATCGGCCGCCTTATATCTCAAATTAGTCACTACAAATTCTTTCTACTTTATGGTTGTGGTTGTCTTGTTAGATTCCAACATGCTGAAATAACACTAGCTTATCATTTGTTTCCGGTAGCGTGTACATTTAAAATTGGTTCCTTGTAGCAGTATTATAGTTTCTATTAAATTTCTTCAGAGTTATATTTAATTATGTTTAGTCACATCTTGTCACTTCATAAGTCTTTTCTGACAATCTTATTTAATTTTCTTCAATTTGGTGTGAAGTTGCACCAATTTGGAGTAAAATTTATAAATGAGAATGAAGTTGGCATCAGCTTGTTATACTTGGTTGCAATCAGTTTCTCATCAATCATATAGGCAAACATTGTTGTCACTAAGACCGCTAATGATGCGTGCGGTTGGTTGGTTTACTTGTGAAAAGTGATAATTAAAACAACAAAAAGAAAATATCTCATCCGTTAATTTTATTTTTCTATGTTGACAATATTCTATTTTGAATTGTTGAAATCTACCACTGGTATTGCTGTAGGGAACATAATTTTGAATATGATAATAATGCTGTAAGCGTCGAAACCATCACACAAGTTCCACATTACAAGGAAAAACAATTCTGTCCTCATTGTACTTCCTACTACTGTAGATGTTATTTTGTCATTCTTTTTACTCTTACTCCTATCAATAGAAATTAAATGCATTCTAGTAGTGTTTACACTTTTAGGTGAGAGACTTGAGATGCCACTTACAAGCAATATTTCGTTTATATAACGAAGGAAGAAGAGTGATGGCTTAGCAGAATTCGTAAGGTGGGAGGATAAATTAGCATGTGGTATTAATCAGAATACTACTACCGTTCAACCTTCCTGGGTCGATAAAACACAAATCAAATACTGGAGTCGATATGATTGACTGTACTCGCTCCAACCAAACAGTGGTATATCCTTGTAGCAAAATTATTATAACTGAAAAGCGTATATTCTCGGAGTCGAACGTGTCGGCAACTATGACCACTGGGCAATATGCCAACAATTTTACGAGCAAACAAAGTGTTATAAATATATACGAAAAACCTTAGATGGCAACTACTTGGCTACAATAATCTAGAATATGTTTGTCCAGACTGAAAAGGATACCAATGCAAACTGTCCAGATATAATTATCAAAACTGGAAACAAAATCTTTCTGATAGACATTACAATTTCATTTGACCCAAATATTGCCCAAAAGGAAATGGAAACTGTAAAAGTACAGGAATCTTAAAATTGAAATAAATACGATGTGAAGCATGAAAATATAAGCAATACTAGTGACAAATGGAGCCCTAGTTGTGATAAAAGGAGAACCAACCAGATAATATTGATGCCATTGATTAGAACTTTACACAGAGTCCAAATATAACCCGGTTAGGCACAGGCGTTATCCTAAGCAATAAGCTTTCAATTCTGTAGCAGCACAAAATTTACATCCGACCCTAAAGTGCATAACTCCAATCACACGGCATATATAAATCACCTGCACCGTACAACAAAATAACACAGCTCATATTGCACATGTACTTCACAACTGTCTAAACATAAAATGATATTAGAGATAAACAAAAGAAATTTCACAACAAACCCAAACCGATATAGTGAGCAAATACAATTTTACACCCAGAAAAGTAAATGATGCGCACACATTACGAACGCAGAAACGGGTAGTAAAACAAAGTGCCAAATAACCACCCTTTGTATTTGGCCAGCCTCAGAATGTTCACCGCAGATGAAAAACAACTAGAAACACTGCTACAGACAGTAGACATTCTAGACGAAATGATATAAGAATCGATTTTAAAAAATGTGCCAAGACAACCTTAAAAGAGTGGAAAATTAATTAAAAGCAATAATATTATGTTAGATAAAGAAATGGAGATAAAAGAATTAGATAAAACACAGACATATAAATATCTAGAAGTAGTGAATTAGCTAACGTAAAACGTGCACAAATGAAAGAAAAGATCAGGAAGGAATATTATAGATACAGTCGATTAATACTTAAAACAGAGCTCAATGCAAAAAAATAAGATAACAGGCCTCAATACTGTAGTTGTCCCAGTGATAAGTTAAAGCTAAATAATAAGTTAGTGCAAAATAAACTAGCAGCACTAGAAAGTAAAACAAGAAAAATATTGACCACATTTAGAATATACCACCCAAAATCTGATGCAGGAAGATTATGTTTACTGTGAATACAGTATGAAAAGGGGTTCTGCCGTTAGAATACTATTATAAAATATCCAATGCTGGATTACAAAATATCTACCAAACAACGTTGGAAAATTAAAACATGTAGCTGCAAAATACGAGCAGAAAAAAAATACCAAGGGTGCTAACGATTCCGCCAGCTTGGCGCCTTAATAATAATAATAATAATAATAATAATAATAATAATAATAATAATAATAATAATAATAATAATAATAAGCGGAAACGGAGGGTCTAATCTGTGCTGCCCAAGAGCAAGCACTAAGAACAAAGTATATAAAATACAGAATAGACAACACATTAGAAGTGATAAGTGCAGAATGTGTGGACAAAACGGTAAAACAGTATGGCATATTACCAGCCAATGTACGCCACTAGCCCAGAAGAAATATAAGAGACGCCACGACAATATAGCCACGCTTGTCCATTGGACACTTTGCAACAAGTATGGACTTGAGAGAGCAAAAAATTGGTTCGACCTCAAACATGAAAGCATCGACAAAAATGGAAATGCAAAGATCCTATGGGATCTAATGATTCAGTGCGACCATGAGATAGAGAATAGGAAGCCAGACATAGTCTTAATTGAGAAAGAAAACAAACTATGCTGGATCATAGACATAGCATGCCCAGCTGACGACAAGGTATACGATAAGGAAGAAAGAAAAGTCGTTAGATATTACAGGTTAGCTTGGGAAGTTAAGCAGTTGTGGTCGATGAAAAAGGTAGCAGTAGTACCAATAATTGTCGGAGCCCTGGAAACAGTGAGCAAAAATCTCGAGAAGTACGTCGAACAAATAGGGGCTGCAATAAGGGTGGAGCACTTGCCGAAAACAGCACTGCTTGGAACCGCCCGAATACTCCGGAAGGTGCTCGAAAAATACGAGGTGTTATCTTAGTTCCCTGGTAGTGAACAGCTGACACCGCAGTACATCTCCAGCGTTAGAAGCTGTGCAAAGGCAATAATAATAATAATAATAATAATGAGAAGAAGAATCCTTTCTATCATAAGCACAAGGCCTGAAATTTGGTGGGAGGGACTAAGTCGAAAACATGGACGCCAGTACTCAATTGGTGCTTAATTTATCGACCCCGAAGAGATGAAAAGCAAAGTCGACTTCAGCGGAATTTGAACTCAGAACGTAGCGGCAGACGGGCGAAATGCCGCTCGGCATTTATCCCGGCATGCTATCGATTCTGCCAGTTAACCACTTTAATAATAATCGCTATAATTATTTCTGATTTAGGCATGAGGCGAGCAGTGCTTAGTGAGGGTGGGGTGCGTAAGTTGATACCATCGGTACCAGTAATCGTTAGTATACCGTCATAAAAAGCTCAGCGGCATTTCGCCCGTCTGCACGCTCTGAGTTCAAATTCTGCCGAGGTCGACTTTGCTTTTCATCCTTTCGGGGTCGATAAATTAAGTACCAGTGAAGTACTGGGGTCGGTGGAATCGACTTAACTTCTCATCCCCAAAATTCCAGGCCTTATGACTATTGTAGAAAGGATTATTACATCCGCCTTAGAGAAGGTGGAGGTGTTGTTTTCAAACTCCTTTTTTGTTTTTTGTTTGTTTGTCCGTGGACAAGATCACTCAAGAACCGCTGAATGGGTTCGGATGAAAGTTTTAGGGATGTTTGGCCTCTTGACTGGCACGAACTGATTAAATTTTGGGATGGATCGGGTACCGGACAAGGATTCTGGATTATTTTTTCGTTTTGTTTTTTACTTAATTTTTGAGAGCGGTCGGGTTCATTTTTAGTATTCTCGTTTGTGAGAGCAGTCGAGTCTATTTCAGATATTCACATTTTAAAATTAAGTTAATTTTGTCAAGCTCCCTTTTGTAATTTGTAAGATAAAAATTTAAATGTAATAAAATGTCTTATCCTACGTGATAACTATAAGCCTAATTTTGGGCTTGGAATGAATAATTTAGTCATCGTTTCGATTCAACACGATGCTTCTCACGGTTCACGTCATATTTCATATATATATATATATATATATATATATATATATATATATATATATATATATATATATATGCGTGTTTGTGTGTGTGTGTGTGCGTATATATATATATATATATATATATATATATATATATATAACAAGTAATGTGGGATTATCAATCCGGGGGGCAAAATACTTCATAAGCTCCCTGATGGCACCCCAGGCTAACAGTATTAATTAGATTAGTGAAGATCTCCATATAATCTTTTGGTAGGGTCCAAAGTTATGGTTCATCACAATTTTATATTGTAAATCCGTGGATGGGCTTCAGACAAACTGGATTTTACACAGAGTGGTATATAAGAAACAAGTTAAAAATAATTTTCTTAGGTCGTCCAATTTTCCTCAATTGATCAATAGGCCAATTAAGTAAACCTATTAATAGTGTACCTATAATGACAACTGGAAACAGCTGTAAGCTAAATTTGCTCCAAAATATGTAATGACTATTATTTTTAACTGGCTTTTTTTTTTTAAATTTCGTTGTTCCGCACCTGAAAGTAAACATTACTCCTTAATGAGATCTGAACATGATGTTCACATAGCTTAAATGCTGATGATCGAAACTTAATGGCTGGATTGAAACATATGTAGGATTCTTTTATGTTTTTTCTTTTGTTGATTCGCTTCCTTTACATCCTGAATCTTATATGCATTACTATTTTTACATCGGAATAATAATAAAATTAACCAAGTATCCGCTATATTTCTTCTCTATTTTCTTTTATTAACTGTATATATATATATATATATATATATATATATATATATATATATATATATATATATATATATATATATATATATATAACGCTGGAGTGGCTGTGAGGTAAGTAGCTTGCTTAACAACCACATGGTTTGGTTCGGTGTTCAGTCCCACTGCGTCACACCTTGGGTGAATATCTTCGACTATAGCCTCGGGCCGACCAAAGCCATTTGAGTGGATTTCGTAGACGGAAACTGAAAGGCCCCTTCTATATATGTATGTGTGTGTGTCTGTATTTGTACTCCAACATCGCTTGAAAACCGATGGAGGTGTGTTTATGTCCCCGTAACTTATCGGTTCGGCAAAAGAAGCTGATAGAATAAGTACTAGACTTACCAAGACTAAGTCCTGGGGTCGATTTGCTCGACTAAAGGCAGTGCTCCAGCATGGCTGCAGTCAAATGAGTGAAACAAGTAAAAGAGAGAGAGAGAGAGAGAAAGAGAGAGAGAGAGAGATTGATAGAGGGAGAGAGACGATGCTCGTTTGGTATGTTGATTCTCTGTTTACTGCTATTTTTCTTGACCATATTATACTGACGAGTAGAGGTTGTATAATACTACAATAACTACAAAATCATGATCTATAATTCAGTCTGTTTTTAAGGGGTTGGCTTTGAGAGTTGCATTTCCTCGCGTTCGGTAAAATGTGCTTTTTATGGTAGTCTGACCTTAGAGTCCCTCATAGCGTGAGGCATTATTGTATAGTAATGCCCTTATATAAATATATATATATACATATATATATATATATATATATATATATATATATATATATATATATATATATATATATATATATATATATATATATATATATATATATATATATACACATACAGGTTTGCATTAAGACTTTGTTGCTAGTTTCTTTCACTGGTTACTGCTCATCCACCCGCTATTTGTGCGTCCTTCATCCCATTCAAATATTGTTATGGCCTACCGGTGGGATGTAAAATTTGTGTGTGTGTGTGTGTGTGTGTGTGTGTGTGTGTGTGTGTATAGGTGTATGTCTTTGTGTCTGTGTTTCTCCCCTATCATGGCTTGACAACCCACGTTGATGTGTTTATGTCTCTGTAATCTAGCAGTTCGACAAAGAGGCCGATAGAATAAGTAGTCGGCTTAAATATAGTAAGTTCTGGTGTCGATTTGTTCGACTAAAAACCCTTTGAGGTAGTGCCCCAGCATGGCTGCAATCAAATGACTGAAACATGTAAAAGAAAGGCATAAGAAAAATAGGCTTCCTTAATCAAACGTTATTCGGTACTAAAGAACAACTAAAACAAGAACAACATCAAGAGTAACAGCAACCATAGTAACATCATTTCGCCTCTATCCATATGTAATAGATTTAATAGATTTAATATATATTTATTTTTCGCTAGATGAAAAGTATTTGCCATTTGTTTACAATTAAGTAACTTCAATCAATCATTTCAATTACGTCAATTGTTCCACTTGAGATAAAGGCCCCGAGCGTCACATTTAACCGTGCATTTAATAGATTTGAAACACTATGTCTATATACAAAGTCTAAATTAACACAACACCTGTTCAAAACAGAAATAGTCCAAGTGAACTCTACGTTACAAACAGCAATAGACATGACCTAGTTTTATATATATATACATATATTTGCCCCAAATTTACAGCATCTTGCTTACTTATATTCATCTGTGCTACTTATTCATTTCGGTCGTTCGTACCGGAAGTGACTATTCTTCTCATACCTGCTACGCCTACTCAAGTAAGAAACGAGTAGTTATTTCTTCCCCGTAAACCATAGCTTATCTATATCAGAGATTCAAGAACTTGTTACCTACATATTTTTTTGTGTGCCAGTAGCAGCAGACACCCTAAGTTATATAGCAACGTATTACATAAATGATTCACTACTGCTTATTAAATATTAAGTTTTTCTTTTAGTTTATATATTATTGCAGCGTATGTAGCTGCTGTACAGATGGCTAATGTATAGACGATAAGGCCAGGTATTATATCCGTTTCGTTCTTTTACATCAAGTCATGATTAAAAGTGTTTTTCAATGGCCAAAAAAAATTAACGCGAAGACGGCTTCCAAAGTTATTTAAATTTAGAACTCTTTGTAGCTTACTCACTACGAACCAACGCACAGATATTCACCGTTGATTCACAAACATGTACACATACACAAGTGTGTGCAGATATGTATGTATTCATGAAAGGAAATGTCACTTGTGCAAACGTGTGCATGTGTGCATGTATGTCTACATGTGCGTATGTATATGTATGCATGTATGTATGTATGTATGTATGTATGTATGTATATATATATATATTTATATATATATATATATATATATATATATATATATATATATATATATATATATATATATATATATATATATATATATATATATATATTACAGATACTCTCAAACATCCATTTAAATGTAACATTTACACACATATATATATATCTATATATAAATGCATAATATACACACATTCATAGATAAATGTAGATATATAAATACATGTCTATATGTGCGTATATATATATATGGCAGATATTAAAGAAGACCCCAAAGAACTTTATGATAAAATAAAGTTTCAGACAATCATTGATAACCATAATTTGAAAGCATAAACAATAAGAAAAGGTAAAAACGTCAACTGAAGTAAGAAAAAGTGCCTAAAGAATATAGAAAGCAGCTAAGGTACGAGCAGCAACTCTTGTTAGCTTTGCAAATGAAAGGGAAAAAGTAGATGTGGATTAGCCTCAAGTCAACAGAAGTGTGGAAGATGTATGCTACAAAATCAAGTGTCATCTTCATCGAGGAATTTATCAATGAAAGAGCAAAGAGGAACATAACGTACATCCGTTTTGTAAGAGTTTCTATATACCATGAAGATAGACTTGGATAAAGCCGTAGTCGTTGTGTGGCTGGAGGTGAGATCCTCCGGCAGAAACAGGCGTATAAAAGACAGTGCATCGTGGTTAAAATTGATGAAACGAGAAAATATGTTGATGTCGTTTGTTATACACTTGCCCACCTGATAATACCGCAGGTCGTGGGCAGGAATTGAAGTAAGGTTGCAGTCAGAAACATTAATGCTGACCTGGAGCCTTGGTTCGTCGTCTAGCGGAGATGAACCGCAGCATACAGCCAAAATGAAATTTTTGTTCTGGCGGTCACTGAAAATCATAGAGTTACCTCGGTGTAATAGCGCAACATGAGACCGAAGGAGAAGCCAATCGGACAAATGATGCAGAGCAGAAGACCTGGTTGTTGCTTGTGAAATTCTGGAGGCTACTAAAGGGCTTGTAAGTGATAGGAAAAAATGGCGACAGCAAAAGGAAGGACGTCATATAGTAGGAGATGCGGCGACAAAACCAGGACCCTGAACTGATGACATTGGTTTCCACAGTGGCACCTCTAGCACCTGTAGCATCATTTGAGGATAACCAAAGTGGAATTAGAGAAAAAAAGGACTAGGCAGCCCATCGTGATGCTGAAGGTGCTCTTCATCCAGCACATGACCTTCCAATAGCAACGGAGTGCAACTTTACTCTATCGTTTTGCGATGATGAGTAGATGGGACCAAGAGAAAAAAAGAAAAAAAAAACTATTAGAGATATGAAAAAAGTGACAGGGGTAAAAGTTAGCCCAGACTAAAGGCAAGAAAGAAACTGGAACTCCCCACTCCAAGTAGTGCGCATACTTTTTGGTGAGATGCTTCTACAAAGAATGCCTGAACTTCGCAGTAACCCAAAGGAATTAGCATAGCTAATAGTATTTGATAAGGAACTTAAAAGAGGACAAAATAAGTGGTAACTGAATCACAGTTGGAACATGAATATTAGCTGCTCTTAGAAGATATGGGCCATTTTATGGTTCAACCACGACAAAAGATACTCATAATCAAATAAGGAGGACCCGATAAGCAAAAGGAAATCGGAATGGATGGTGATTGGAGCCGTGCTATACTCTGATCCTACCATGAGGTAGATTTGTACCTCCCCTGTGCGAAGGTTTCCAGGTGTATTTCATTGAATTTTTCACATGTTTTATCATATTGTTTTTGATTTTTGCTTACTCTTGTTTATTATATATCAATACTTCCACATATTTTGAATGACAGTTTTTTGTATTGTACGTGTAGACTATTCTGGTCAATATATTGTTTGCTGGTGCGGACTCTGACCATCAATCTAGCTACCAGGTGTTCGCGACTGAGGACGAGCAAAACCAGCTCGAAAGTGAGTCGGGTTCGCTTCCCTGTTTGCCGTATAAATACAGAGTGCAGGCTGCATCTATAACCAGTTAGCGGAAGATCTGCCTGAGGTTAAAACAGTAGTAACATTGAACTGTTATATTGATGTGGTGATTAACTTTACTTGTTAGTATAGTTACTACTCTCATTTCTTATTGAGATTTTATAAAGAATATATTATTTTTAATATTGAATTATACTTCTATGCAAGAACTCCTGAAGAACATTGAAGTGAATACTCAATCCTAGGTTAGCATTTCTCAAAACCATAAACCTCACCTGGAAACTATGTTTCGAAAGAAAAATTCCCATTGCAACAACATTATTCAATACTGGTTGGAATCATGATACCAAAGTGATGTTACCCATAGGAGCCAAAAATACATAAATTACAGCGTAATGTCTTAAATCAATATCAATCAGTTGTAAGAAGGTATTTCATTAAAGAAATTTAATTCATATGTACCAATCTGATGTTAATGAAATTCAAATTAAGCACCAACAACGACAGGGAGCGCCATCTGCATAGAAAATAACTAGCAATGTATGCGCAAACACATACAAGGAGGAGAAACAAAAAGATTGCTAATAAAATATTTACTTCAATTGAAGAGATTTACACGCTGATTCAACGCGTAGACAACGTAGACAGGGGTGACAACTCCCAAATGTAATAAAATAAAAGTTTGAATCAATTGAAGTAGGGAATATACAATGTTGTTGGCACTCCGTTGCTTACGACGTCGAGGGTTCCAGTTGTTCCGATCAACGGAACAGCTTGCTAGTGAAATTAACGTGCAAGTGGCTGAGCACTCCACAGACACGTGTACCCTTAACGTAGTTCTCGGGGATATTCAGTGTGACACAGTGTGACAAGGCTGACCCTTTGAATTACAGGCACAACAGAAACAGGAAGTAAGAGTGAGAGAAAGTTGTGGTGAAAGAGTACAGCAGGGTTCGCCACCATCCCCTGCCGGAGCCTCGTGGAGCTTTAGGTGTTTTCGCTCAATAAACACTAACAATGCCCGGTCTGGGAATCGAAACTGCGATCCTATGACCGCGAGTCCGCTGCCCTAACCACTGGACCATTGCGCCTCCACTGGGAGTATACAATATAATGAGGGAAAATCTAGGCACATTGACAACGTTGGCATGATTCGGTTTTATAGGAGCTCCCTAGTAAAACATTTTTTACAATGACTTCGAGATCCTCGATATAAAATTATTATATACATGCACAGTAATGTATACAAGTAGTAGGACAATATAATTAGCTTGCATTAACATTTTTGAAAGTATGGTTGTCTTACAAAGTAACCATGGAACCCATTGCAGTTTGTATGCGCATTTCATTAAAAAAATATTCATTAAAAAATAAAATGAGATATTTCTGTATAATAATCGATGTATATATATATATATATATATATATATATATATATATATATATATATATATATATATATATATAAACGTTGGTTGGTTGGCTGGTTGAATGATTTCTCCTCGCATTAAATCGTATAAGGAGAAGGAGAGAAAATTAAAAGTGAGAGACGCACACAGACACACAAAAAGAGAGAAATGGTGAAAGAGAAAAAGAGGAAGTGAGAGAGAGAGACAGGGAGAGAGATATAACATGCTGGATCAGTAATTGGTGGGCAAATGAGTTAAAGATCGTTACAGAGAGAGAGAGAGAGAAAGAGAGTGAGAAAGAGAGAGTGAGAGAGAGAGAGAGAGTGAGAGTGTGAGAGAGGGAGAGAGGAATATCACGTGATTTAAGAGCAGACGAGATATTGTTATGTAAAATCTTTCAATTGCCGAATACTGAATACGAAAATATAACGTCAGTAAACACTGTTTTTCTTCAGAATTTGCTTTTCCTTTCCAGCTAAAAGGAATTATTGTTTTGTTAAAAATTAAATCAATCTAAACAACTTATATACCATCTCTAAGCAAGCACATCATATTTACAATGCTTGGAATATATTATCGAGAGAAATGAACGTTACTCAAGTGTATATAAAGATTTTATATACACTTGATATATATAAAGATTTTGTCAATTTATTGTTTTATGAAATGCAAAATTGAAGAAAGTAAGCGAGAAAAGTAACAGAGCCAGTATGGGAAAGGAAAAAGAGGCTAAGTGAACGACAAATTTGATAAGAGTTAAACGATAGTTAATGTATGTAAGCCATATTACTTGATATAAAACAGAGTAGCAAAAGTATGCTTTTTAAGTTATTCGTCATAGGACGGGTAATACGCTAGTATGATGAATATTGCCTAATATTGTAGTATTTATTCAGTTTCTTTTTACAGTCTTAGCATCATTCTAATCGACAACACCGCTTACCCACGAAATAATGTATAAACATTGTAACAATAACGGAAATCTGGACGTGCCTTACGTCATATATTTACAGCACAATCGTCACAAATACTTTAATGATGTTTTATTTATCCCCTTTTTATTCATTTTCCAAAGTGCTCGAGTACCACCGTTGACGCGCATGTGTGGTTAAATACAACGAAATGATTATGTGTTTCTACACGAAAATCAACACAGCCGTGATCACTATGCATATCTCTTCCTTTCTCCTTCCTGTATCCAATTTCTCACTTCTGATACTTTCTGATTATGTATGCAAGCTCACGTTGACTTGCGTTTCCCATCTTCTGCAGTTAGTCCCTCAAACATAGATGATATAAAACATTGCTATTTTTCTTTTATTTCCTTTCTGTCACCTTTTCCCCGAAGAAGGACTTTGTCCGAAACGTTGGATTCTCCATTTATCACGACAATTTCACTAAGCACTTTGGATCTGTTTTATATGGTACGCGTGTATGTATAAGTGTATGTATGAATGTGCATACGTATGTATGAATATAAGTATGCTTATATGCTTATATGTATGTGTGAGCGTGTATATGAGGTATAAGCATGAATCTCTATTGGATAGTCGAGAAGACTTTTCTGCCAATATTCTCCTGCTGTAACTATTCCATCATCTTACTCAGATACGCTATATCCAAGAATACGTTATGCTGAATGTCCTTTCTTTGATAGAGACTTGGCTGCTATTTCAAGTAGAGGCTCTTTGTTTTGGATTTTCACAAGCAACGTGTATGCAGCAGAGAGCTTGCACACATTTTTCTCTGTCTCGACTTTGAAGCCATATGCCACAGAATTGCAATTGGAGATTGAGAAAATTCTTCTGCAAATGTACATAGATGTGTCTTAACAAGCTCAGCTATTAACATCTACACACACGCACACACACACACACACACACACACACACACACACACACACACACACACACACACACACACACACGTTTTTATTTTTAGGGTAAAATTATTTTACCGTGCCTGTGTTGAAGTACTTCCTTCTAGTATAGAAGATTCCAACCATTTCAGTACTTATTTTACTGACCTTAGTGGGATGTAATGCGAACGAACTTGGAAGGAATTTGAACTCAGAATCTAAAGCTCTTTTGTTCAACAGTCTATCAATTGTGCAGTCAATCTAACATTCATACATATACTCCTACATATATATCCATCCATCTATACATACAAATTCGTAGACATACGTACTTACTAACGTACGTAAAACCCCCACACGTACCCTCCCCTATACACTTACATGTATACATACATATATATATATATATGTGTGTGTGTGTGTGTATGCGTGTATGTATGTATACGGACAGACATGGATACATACATAGGTTCATAGGTAGACACCCGGCGTGAACAGACGCAAACTTTAGCGTAAGAGAGTATTCATTGACTTTTCGACAAAATCTATTCTCAAACAATAATGGTACGACTACCAGCTTTACTAAATAACTGCTTATTCTTCTGAAGACATTTGCTAAATCAACCTTTTATTCAACGTTGTAGTGATACATGTCTGGAACTTGCAATCACCTTGCAGAGATGCGTTACAAGCAACAGGCTGGACACGACAACAGCGACACCGGAGGACAGAAGAAATACCGGTATTGTAAAAGGTAAATAGAATCTTATTTATTGTAATTATAGAAGAAACTGAAACTAGAAAACACATTTTCTTAGAGTAGAACTCGATAATGACTTATATAATTGCTATAAAATGGCAAAAAGTTCCCTCAGCTATATGAATTGAATGACAGTCTACTGGGACGAACTTCACTCAGAGTTGAATTATTTCATGAGAAAACTTTTACGCTAACAAGCAACATTTGCTGAACATAAGAAAAGCGTTGATGATTGTAGTTCTACACTCCAAAATATGAAGAGTACAGAAATGACAGTAGGTGAAGTAATTCCTGGAATCCTCATGCGGACCCTACGTGTGACAACAAACCTGATTCTAATTTCTGCTATGCTTCTTTGCAGTAAGCCTGATGTTTCAAATCCAACTGCCAGTGACTATAGTAGCAACCACGATAGTAAGTATATTACTACGAGGTGGGAAGAATTGTAAGTAATTGTAATTTATTCTTAATGAAATACTTCAAGAGAAGATTTTTGTTTTGACACACCAGTTACAAGGTAAGCTTTACTTGGTCAGCATTGATAAGAGACGCAGTGAGTTGATGTCGATAATGATTTATGATACAGATACGAAATATTTATAAAAGACTCATGTCACTTAAATTTGGCGAACATATTCCTATTTATATGCGCTTTTCACAACTGCTAAGCAGTATCATGAGGACACTATACAAAGCCAGAACATAAAAAAAGTTGCCTGCCATTATTGATCTATGGAAGACTAGCATTTATGTGGCGATACTGCATGTACATAGGCAAATAATTACGCTTCTCTGCTACAAAAATTGAAAAATAAATAGAAATGATGTTTGGAGATCATAAAAACGAAACGCTTGAAGTTTCGCTCTGATACAGGCAAACAGGAATTTGAGGGCGTCAGTGACAAACGCTGATAACAGATGAGAGTCTCTAAAAAAAGAAAGGCCTTAAGAATTTTCAGTGAAAATCAATTACCAGTCTACAGAGATATGAGAGAGAGAGAGTGAGAAAGAGAATAAGGGAGAGAGAGAATAAGAGAGAACAGTCAATAAAAATGACATTGACTCATTTTCAGGAGCTTAAGATTCTTCTTAGAGAAAAAAAAGGAGTTTAACCTGAATACAGTGTGGCTAGAAGGGACCAAAAAAAAAAAATATATATATAAAAGAAAAAGAATTTTTGGCTACAGCAGGATAGGAAGTGAATTGATTGATAGTTTCTGATGCAAAAAAAAAAAAAAAAGAAAAAAGAGAGAGATTGAAATTTGACCATCTCATTGATCTTTGTTAGCAAGCACTCAATGTTTGGAGATAATAAAAATGAAATGCTTGAAGTTTTGCTCTGATACGCGTAAACAGGAGTAAATATACTGATGACTGGCATTGGCAGAAATAAGTGATACTAAAAGACAAAACACACACACAAAAGCAAAAAATGAACAAACAAAGAAAACTGCTCACATGGCCAACAGCTACTGACCAAATGCGAATGCTGTCTGTCTGAACTTATTCCTCCAGGATTACCGGGAAAGTAATAATACCGTTGCAGTTTAAGGAGCATCTTGGAAGAAGGGAGTTTGGAGATATATTGAGTTACTTCTAAACAACAAAACGGGTCAAAATAGCGAAGGGCAACTGGAATTTGGTTTGAACTTAATTGAAGACCAGAAATACACATTCTGATATGTTACACATTCAGATTAGTTGCAACAAGATTGCAAATGAAAGCGTTCTACTTGTCAACATAAGGTCATACATGGTGTTGTTAAAAGTGCGGTCAAATCTTCGAGAAGCATTTTAATTTTCAAGTCAATGCTTGTTGTAGCAATGAAGCCACTTCGAACTGAAATGCAAGATCGAACTTCTTGCGGAGCAACTGCCCCTGCTGCCCCCCAAAACTATAGCACAGATTTGTGTAATATATAAAAAAACATCGTTCATTTAGCACCTTGTTACTATAAACACGCATACACGCACACAAATGCACACATTTATACACTTACGCGCGCTAGCACCCCCTACACAAACACGCACACGTGAGCACATAGGTGCCAAACAAATTAAAAGAAATAGCACACGATCATCAACTTCGCAAACTATCACGCAAAGGTTTACGAAACCGATCCTCAGGCTCTCTGAACTACCTGATGAGCGGTTATGCACTCAGTTAAAATGTAGCCCGGTTGGATGATAAATGATATTCCTCTACTGGTATTGATTCTTCCTTATTTCTCTTCTTTTCTTTCGCTCTCTCTTTCTCTCAGTCTACAGGGTGTCCACAAAGTCTGGGTACATGGGGATTAACACATACTTTAAGAAATTATTATTTCTTATATTTAATTGTTTATGTTATGATTTTATTTACTCCATGTACCCAGACTTTGTGGACACCCTGTATTTTTCTCTGCCTCTCTCGCTCTCTCTCCTCCTCTCCCACACTCTCTCTCTTCTCCTCTCATTCGCTTTCTTTGGCCTATAACTGTAGTTCAAAAGTCTAGCTCTGTCATACTGAGCCACGCTGTTTCGACTTAACACTGTATAAAATATAAAAAATGTGTGCCGAACACTCAAACATGAATTTCAAAAGTAGGAAATTTAGTTGGACGATACGTAGGAGAAGCCTCCATTCCTCTTGTCCGTCATCAAAAACTGTAATCTTTGCTATTGTTGTTGTTGCTTGACAATAAATCAGTTCCGATCAAGCAGACATGATCAAACGGATTCTAGTCATGTCCATTCCGCTTTTACCATTTCTATGGAAACTCGGGAACACATTATCCGACCACACTTTCGTTTCGTTCTTGAAGCTAAGGTGTCATTTGAGGGAGACCTGATTGCTGTTCCTAGCATATCCAGCATTCCTTGCCTCTTTTTTACTCCTGCTCTTCTATATGGCTCTTTCGACTAACTTCATTCCGTGTTTTGCATTTCCTTCTCGTTTTCTTTCTTTTTTTTCTTACATTCTTGTCTTGTCCGCTTTCCTGCTTCCCTGCTTTCTGTTTTTTTTTACTGTCGTTTCTTTCTTTCTTTCTTTCTTTCTTTCTTTCTTTCTTTCTTTTATTCGTTCTCTCTTTCTTTCTTGCTTTCTTTCTTTCTTTTGCCTTTCTTTCTTTCTTCCTTCCTTTATTTCTTTTTTGCCTTTCTTTCTTTCTTTCTTTCTTTCTTTCTTTCTTTCTTTCTTTCTTTCTTTCCTTCTTTCTTTCTTTCTTTCTTTCTATCTTTTGCCTTTCTTTTTTTGTCTTTCTTTCTTTCTTTCTTTCTTTCTTTCTTTCTTTCTTTCTTTCTTTCTTCTTCCTTTCCTTTCTATCTCACTTTTTTCTCGTTCTTATCTCTTTAAACGTCTTTCTTTCTTTCCTTCTTTCTCTTTTCCGCTTTTACCCTTTTCCTTTCTGTGCCTTTTCTTTCTTTCTTTTTTTCGTTCTTTCGTTCTTTCTATCTCATTTTTCTTTCTTTCTTTTTTTCTTTCTTTCTTTCTTTCTTTCTCCCTTCGTTCGTTCGTTCGTTCGTTCGTTCGTTCGTTCGTTCCTTCCTTCTACCGTAATGCCTCATCTTTTCATGCTATTGAAAATTTCAATCGTGTGGCTGTGGCTATGAAGGGCACACACTGAACTGCGTTAAAGGCTCCATTTCTTATTTTCGACTCCATTTCTTATTTTCGACTCCATTTCTTATTTTCGACTCCATTTCTTATTTTCGACTCCATTTCTTATTTTCGACTCCATTTCTTATTTTCGACTCCATTTCTTATTTTCGACTCCATTTCTTATTTTCGACTCCATTTCTTATTTTCGACTCCATTTCTTATTTTCGACTCCATTTCTTATTTTCGACTCCATTTCTTATTTTCGACTCCATTTCTTATTTTCGACTCCATTTCTTATTTTC
>NC_142932.1:102313081-102315581 GCF_046866305.1 Octopus bimaculoides | reverse complement strand
GCATGGAAGGCAGACGGTAAACGACAACGACGACGACGATGATGATGATGATGATGATGACAACGTTGATGATGATGATGATGATGATGACATATGTGTGTGTGTGTGTGTGTGTGTGTCTGTGTGTGTGCGCGTGTTTATACATAAACGCACATAATATATATGCGTGGTATGACTATGTATGCTAGGTATAACTATCTGAATCTTTAGAAATTCGGTTTCTTCACATTTAGTATTTTTACTAATATTACTTTGTGACTGAATCGTTTTGTGCTGTTAACATATGTCACATCGCACCTGTCGAATCTCTGATTATCACAGGTCTGTGTTTGTCACAGTTCACCCGACATTCCGATTTACCATGGTCAGTCTATATACACTAATTAACTAATTTGTGGCTATCTATCTATCTATCTATCTATCTATCTATCTATCTATCTATCTATCGATCGATCTACTTGTCTGTCTGGCTGTCTGTCTGTCTCTCTGTACACACGCACACACACACACACACACACACACATCTTCCAGAATATAGCAACAGCAAATACATACCCTAAAATCCACCTTAACCCGATATATATCTGATCATCTGTTTAAGTATGTGTATGTGTATATATATGCTTTTCCGTACATCTCTTTCTAATTTATATATATATATATATGTAAACACCCCACCCTCCACACACACACACACACACGTATATATATGTTTCCATATGCATATATCTGTAGATGCATAAATACATATATATCCCTATGTATATACATATATATGTGTATGTATATATTACACATATATACATGCATATATCTATCTATCTATCTATATGAATACACACACACACACACACACACACACACACACACACACACATATATATATATATATATATGCAGTACATACATCTAGAAGATCCTGGAAGGAATTGTGCCAAATTTTGGCATTGAAAGCTACACCAATGCTAGAACGGGACGACACTGCATAGTGCCAAAGATCCCAGCAATGCCATCGCGCTTCAGGACCAGTTACTGCAACAGTTTGGGTTTCAGGGGCCCACAGCTTTTTAATATTTTCCCAAAGAGCCTGAGGAACCTGCAGAAAGTAGATGTAGGGGTTTTTAAATCAAAGCTGTCGAGAGTCCCAGATGAACCAACCTCGCGGCAGGAGGTGCAAATGAGGGTTGCTAAATCAAACTCCATTCTTCACCATGTGCCACGTATTGTAAGAGGCTCCCTGTAATAACAGTGTAGCAACACGGTGGTGCATCAGCATGACCGCAGCTCTAAGCTGAAACTTTAAAAAAAAAAAAAATGTATATATATATATATATATATATATATATATATATATATATAATTGTTATATTTCGTGACGGTCATTTACTCTTTTGCCCAATAAACACACGCACTATTCATTCATTATTCACTCGTTTATTATTGTTCTTCTGTTATATATGCCCACTGTCTGTAAATCTTTCGTCACACATCTGTGACCCCTTTAGCGACCCTTTTCCTATCCACGTGTATCATCCTCATCAGGCTAGTGCATATATATATAAATATATATAAATAAATATATATATATATATATATGTGTGTGTATATATATATATATATATGCATATATATATATATATATATATATATATATATATATATATATATATATATATATATATATATATATATATACATATATATATATATACATATATATATATATATACATATATATATATATATATATATATATATATATATATATATATATATATATATATATATATATATAGATAGATAGATAAATTCTTTCGTTTTTGTTCTTCTATTTGTTTAAGTCATTTGACTGCGGCCACGCTAGAGCACCGCCTTCAGTCAAACAAATCGACCCCAGGACTAATTCTTTGTAAGCCTAGTTTTTATTCCATCGGTCTCGTATATATATATATATATATATATATATATATATATATATATATATATATATATATATATATATATATATATATATATATATATATATATATATATATATATATATATATATGCATATATATATATACATATATATATGTGTGTGTGCGTTTGTGTGTATTTATGAATATATATAGATATGTATATATATCTATGCATATACATAGTTATGTATATATATAAATATATATGAGTGTGTGTGTGTTAATATGTGTATGTGTGTATGTATGCATATATGCATATATATGCATATGTATATATATATTATATATATTCTATATATATTATATATATATATATACAATCTATATAATATATATAAATATGCACATATATATACATACATGTATGCATGCATATATATATACATACATGTATGCATGCATATATATATATACGTATATATATATATATATATATATATATATATATATATATATATATATGTAAATACATATATATATATACATACACATATATATATATACATATACATATATAAATATATTTATATATATATATA
>NC_142932.1:102275581-102308081 GCF_046866305.1 Octopus bimaculoides | reverse complement strand
AGCGAAGTATGATTAAAAAGAAGGAATGGTCATGATTAAGATGCTCATGTTTTTAAGTTGGTTTCATCAGGTCTAATTTAGTGATGAACAGTAATATGCTACATGTTTATCATCAGTCTAGAGGTATATATTTCGCAATGTATTTTCTACCTAAGCATAATAATTTGTCTAAGTTATTCATAATGTCTGAGGACGATAAAAGTTATATTAGATACCTATTGTGAGAAAATAATAACAGTTTTTTTATGTAATGTTTGGACGTAAAGCAAATATGTTGAAAGACATATCAGGGTTAATTTAATATTAACCATCGAAAAGTAAGAACAAACACAAAAATTAACGTGTTGTAAGTCAAACTGGTTTGTAGAGATGCTCCTTGACAGTTCTCATTTTTTGTCTTCTTAATATAAACTATTTTTTCTACTTCAGAAGACCTAATTGCAACTGAGATATGATTTCGTCTGAAATTAAGAGACATTATTTCCAGGATCATTTTGAAGAGAGGGAAAATCAGTCTTTGCGAATATCATTAATTTCGAAAAGTTTGTGGGCATCTCTTTGTAAAATACATGATGGTATACGAATCGGTCGACTGGTAGCCTAAAATCCATTGTATCGACTTTTACGAGTCTGACTTCCAAAACGAAATACATTCAGCAATACTCAACACCAAATTATTACATGTTATTTCAAATACCCAGTAGACCTTCATTATATCTATGGAAAATTTATTTACGGGACTCAGTTTGCGTAATTGATGCCAGGCAATAAAAAGTAAGGTCCTAAAATTTCTACTGACTCACCCCTGCACTACGTTCTGTTATTAACTGAGTTTTCATTACAGTTATTTAAATTATGATACAAGAACTGCTTGATATCAATTTCCATAAAATATAATTAAACATATATGTCAAAAACTTTCGGTTTGGCTTTTCGACTCTCATTACCAAACAGCCAAGAGAAACTGCACTTTGTGCCTAAAGTTTAAATTATTAAATATAAATCTCAGCTGATGTGTGTCTGGGGAAATATAAGCAAAATGGAGAGTGTCAGTGAGTTCAGGTTCAGACTCTGAAGTACAAAAATGATGATATGTTTAAGGAGAGTCAAGTAATGGATTTGTAATTTCGTAGCATGAAATATTTAAATCAATGTAGCGTGAGAACAAAAGTTATAAAACATCGATGTACTTGGACTGATCAAATATGTAGAGAACTCAATACTTAACGGTGGACTTATCTGCAATGAGCGGGTGCTTTTGCTGTAGCAATACAGTATACTATGTGTTTGTTTGTGTGTGTGTTTGTGTGTGTGTGTGTGTGTGTGTGTGTGTTTGTGTGTGTGTGTGTGTGTGTGTGTGATTCTCAACGTATAATCTGATTGAGAAGTGCTTCAGTATGTCTTTCTAATCTGTAAGGGAATTCTTTGGTAAGACATCTAGTTAATGATCACACAGGCCCATATCTACCCAAGTTCGCATGTTCAATAGCATATTGATGACATTTGATATACTACTACTAAACAAATATCAGAATCTGGTAAGTCTATTAATTACGAAAGGATATTAGATGGGTTGGAAAGATAAATGTGTTGAAAGGGAGACAGGAGTTTGAAGTCTATTGCCTGCGATCAAATCTTGAAGAATTCAATTTTGTCCTTCATCAATAGTAGGACAAATGCAATAAGTATCAATAAATTACTATTATAAAATTACTATTATCAAATCAATTAACCTTATACTTCTTTAAAATTGGAAGTGTACTTGATTAGCAAGTGATTTGATTTGAGATCGTGTGTGTTAAAACTGAAGCAATTACATTGTGGAAGAGTCACTTTAGCTATTTAAATAAAGACAAATATTAAATTTTCTTTTCCTTTCATTTCTTGACGCGTCAGATTTTTTGTCGCACACCTGCAACCCAGTCTCTACTAACGCTATGGGATTATGTTAGTAACCAGGATATGTGCTTTTAAATTGTTAAAATGATTCTTCTTGAACATTGCTCGAAAAAGAAACGATTTATATGGAGTTCAAACATTTCCTTCAGAAACTCCACACATTTATTCATAATCAGGTGACAAAAATGTTCACGAAATAAACAAAATGGTTTTCTAGCCCTAAGATATAATTTATTACATATCTTGTGGCAAGGTTTTGATAGTCTGTTTCATACAAAAATAAGAATAACTGTACAAGTAACTAATAAATGAGAATATTTCGAGTAATGTGACGCAAGCTAAGTTTCTTTTAAAAGACCAAAAGAAAGCATTGGCACATATTTCTGCATTGCACAAATGAAGAAGTTTTTCATAAAGCGTCATCAAATGTTTACTTCACTATTCGAGTGATATTATAGAAACACAATTTAAAAAACAAAATTTCGTCGGAAGAGAATGCAGTACCCATGATCCGTTACAGGACCTCCGAGACAGAAACAGTAAGAATAAGTACCGCAAGGTATCCAATTGGACGTTCTTAAATGCCAGCCCACCTTTGATTGATACTTTTTTTTATCGACCACAAAAAGATGAAATTCAAAGTTGGCCTTTGTGGATTGTGAACTCTGAACGCAACGTATCAGAACAGATAGCAAAAGGCATTCTACCCGACACTCTAAGGACACTCTATAATTGGTCGGAAAGGACCAGTAGATTCTAATCTACGATGAAGCTTCAAAATACTAGAAATATTGGGAAGGTCAAGGTAAATCAGTAGGGTGAAATTTGCAGTATGCGTATGTTGATATTTCAATGTGAAGAAAAGAATGGATTAGTAGGAATGTTAAAGCGGCGGGTCAAATGTATCTTGAAAATTAGTTTCACCTTACTACGCTTTAGGCTCAAAACCTTTTAAAGTCAAGCCAGTGTTTTATGCATATGAGATAGAGGAAATTCGAATTAGTCTTTCAGTGGGATCGATTAAATTCTCATTAACAGTCAGTTTCAAATTTGTGGTCTTATACCAATATAGGAAATTCGGATTTAGCAAGAACTTGTAAGTGATTTGTAATTCCAAAAGGATGCAGTTCAGAAGAAAACTTAACAAGACTGAAATGTCTCGGGAGGGAAATATATGGTGAGTGAGTGAGTGAGTGAGTGAGTGAGTGAAGGGCAGAGTGAGTGGGGTAGATCTAGGTACGAGATTCAATTCTTGCAGTAGAAAGAGTAGTGAGAAAGGTAGAGAAAATACAGAGAGAGAATGAGTGAGACAGACAGACAGACAGTGTGTGTGAGAGAGAGAGAGAGAGAGAGAGAGAGAGAGAGAGAGAGAGAGAGAGAGAGAGAGGGGAGAATATATAACCTATGAATTACTAGCTGGAGATGGTTTTAATTCAGATTTCGATAGCGAAACGAATTTCCAAGCTTTAGAAGTAAGAGGAAACCAACATTTAGCTCAAGAAATTATGTTTAAAAAAAAAAAAAAGGCATCAGATTTAGGCATATTCGGGATGTGGGTATTTTGTAACAAGAGATAAAATGTAAATAAAGGTAGGAATGTTTGGAGAATTGATTGAATAGCAAATACGAGTGCAATGGTGTGATTTTGCTGTTCAAGATTGCCGAACGGTTGAAGGTACCAGCTATTAAATGCAGTCGAATGTCAATATGACGAATGTGACGGAGGGCCGTAATATAATTTGTCTTCAGTTAATTCCAAGGGAGCACTGAAACTCTTTAACTCTTTGTCTGCGCATCTGCAACAAGTTTCCAATTATATTAATGTCTGGATATTTCGCTATACATCCCGTGTTGTATTCAATGTTTGCGTTTTAGTATTCTTTAACGATTTTAATAATATGTCAGGCTACATAACGTTATTGAAACGCAAACATGTTTCATCTTTAGTCGAATATATCCAAGATGTCTTATTTAATTTTTCTGAAAGATAAATATTTTGAGATGTTCAGTCTCATCAAGCTTGTTGACAGATATATCGGCTGTGTTATATATATATATATATATATATATATATATATCTTTAAAAACCCATCTGCTCCATTACATACTGTGAATGCATAAAAGCTTGTCATGCCGTCATCAAGTTTTTGCCAGAATTACTTGTTTTTTATCGAAATATTTATAATTTTGTGTCAGTGAAAGAAAAATATATTTTTTTCAGCCCTCAAGGTCTAAATTTTTCAGTCATTAAGGTCTAGTTTTTCAGTCCCCAAGGAGTAATATTTTAGTCCTCAAGGTCTAATTTTTTTTCAGTCCTCAAGGTCTAATATTTTTGTCAGTCTTAGAGGTACAAATTTTTTTCATTTCTCAAGGCTCATATTTTTGTTCAGTCCTCAAGGTCTAAATTTTCTTCATCCCAAAAGACTCATCGTATTTCTACATATCTTTAGGAAAAAAAGTATGCAGTTGCAAATGTCCAGAACTCCAGAAGCTGGATTAGTTTTGTTCACTAATACATAAACAGTACGTAGTCTCTTCCTGAATGATACTGAAAAAATCGGTCATTAGTCTATCTAGATCCATGAAATATTTGGGATTTCAAGTTTCTTTTAGGGTTCAGCAAGCAGCGGAGGAGGTCTAGGGCAATGGAAGGCAAAATATCTACAGTGACTTATCCTAACTAACGATCTACGTAATGTACTAGCTAAATGATCGTTAGCGTTTCCAGAAAAAGGACATAGCAAAATGTACTCCATTATGAATCTATGCATATATACATACATAATGCACACATAGACACACATACATAGATAGATGCAAACCCACACGCTCATATATATATATATATATATATATATATATATATATATATATATATATTGTTTTAAGAGTTTTAACGAACTGTTTATAGAGGGTTATAGAACCACACACACACACACACACACACACATACACACACACAATTTAATGGACAAAATACATGTTTTTATGTGCTACTAATAGTTTCATATGTTGAGAAATATCTGATGCATATCAGGAACAAACCACAGATGATAGCGAACTAATATATGTGTTCTTCGAAAACAAATTCAAAGAAAAAAAGTGTAAAATTATTCCACATCATCTTGAACATTTACAAAGATACTCATGACGTCTAGAGCATGCAAGTCTCATTGATAAAAATACAATTTCTATAATGGATAGAGAAATTCGAAAGATTAATTTGGTACAATGCTAGAATGCATTTCATGTCTACTGAGATATAGGTTCGAGTCCCATGAACATTCTTCAACCTTTTCTCTCCAAAAGGATTTTTCAACCTAATATTTACATGCTAATATTAAAAGCTATGTATTTACTTCGAGAACCAATATAAAATAAAAAAGGCATATATACATTATAAGTTTGTATATTAAAACATACTGATAGATTTGTATATTTGAGTGTATATCTGTGTTCCATATATTTATGTGTGTATATAAGGTACTATATATATATATATATATATATATATATATATATATGTAAGATACTATATATATAAGATACTATATATATATGTATGTATATTCATATAAGATACTATTACATCGCAAGCTGAAAAACCTATTCCTTTTTCTCAGTATATACCTCTTAACTATGTGACAAAAACATATGGCTTAATAACAATTAACTCATTTAAACAATATAAATGGTTTATTCAAATTCATTATAAATTTGAAATTAAAATCCAAAGGACAAAATTTCAATAAACCACAACAGTAACAAAAATTCTCCATTCAATTGCAAGAAAAGATATCTGAAACTCATTTCTTTCACTTTAATTAAAATCACCAATAAAATAAAATAGGCAATTTGAACATTTTCGAACGGCTCATGATATATATATATATATATATATATGTGTGTGTGTGTGTGTGTGTGTCTGTGTGTGTGTGTATATATATGCCTGTGTCTGAGTGTGTGTGTGTGTATACATATATTATGTATGTATGTATGTATGCATGTAAGTCTTTAAATGTATAGATTTATATGTATGTATATATTATATATGTACATAATATATATATACATACATATATACATACATATATATATATGTGTATATATATATATATATATATATATATATATATATATATATATATATATATATATATATATATATATATATATATAACGAGAGAGGGAGAGAAAGCGATAAATATAGATATATATCTACATATACACACAAGCACACATATATCTTTCTATATAGATAAATAGGTATAGATATGTACATATATATATATATATACGCACATACATACATACATACATACATATATATATATATATATATATATATATATATATATATATATATATATATATATATATATATATATATATATATATACATGCATACATACATATATATAGATGTATGTGTATACATGTGTACACGTTGATCATATTTTAATCAATTGGCCTCGGTATCACGTAACTTTGGATCTAATCAGTAATATGAACATAAAACTACATCTAGGTGATTCCAACACACACACATGCGTCCACACGCATACCACCTCCATACACCTACCTGCACACACACAAACACACACACACACTTACATATGTGTGTGAGTGTGCATGACCAAGTAGTTAGGGTGTAAAACTCAAGGTCGAGAGATTGTGGTTTCAATTCCTAGACTGGGTGGTGCAATGTGTTCGTGAGAAAATCATTCATTTCACTATGCTCTGCGATCACTTCGACACCCGACACGTTGTAAACAGTGAACCTGTTCAGACAACGCTGATTTGATGGAGAGTCCGAGCTAATGTGTGGTACGAACATGTGATCACTATAAACAAATCATTTGTGCAGGTCGTTCGTCAAAATCTGAACGTTTATACGTCATCATCGACGGGAGATGTGCATGTTTGTGTGTGTGTATACACACACACACACACACACACACACACACACACACACACACACACACACACACACACACACATATATATATATGTAATCACACAGGCTTCATAGTTCCTTCATCTGAACGTGTTGCTACTAATTTAATTAGTGCTTGAATCAGTGCTGGCCGACACATAAGTATCTTCAAACTGTTACCGATCCATCCATCCATCCATCCATCCATCCATCCATCCATCCATCCATCCATCCATCTATCTATCTATCTATCTATCTATCTATCTATCTATCTATCTATCGCATGTCGCTGTCAACACCTGGAGGGCTGGGCAAGCCGCGGTTGATGATGCGCAGACATGCGCTGAGACTGCGACATCTCCGGCGCTTCATAGACGACGGTGAACAGGTGTGGTCGCCGTTTGTGAGGCGCGCTTTCCCACATCTCGTCTCTGTGGCCGAACTGCAGTCATGGATCAAACAGGCGAGGTGCATGGCACCACTATTGCTGTCCTCTCAAGCAACTCTGCTGTCCGTGACCAACCTGTGCGACTTCAATTCCACAAAGGCGTTCTATAGACGATTAGTGGAGGGGAGGTATGACGAACGTTCTTGGGGAGAATCTGGGCGTCGACGAGGAACACCTGACCCGCCTCTTCAGGACCACTTTCGGGCCGGGACCTATGGACGAACACTAGAGATCCCTGGCCTGGCAGTGCTATCGAGAAGCATTGCCTGTTCGGGATAAGCTCTATAGGCACGGTTCGAGATACACCCAACCGACTGGCCTGAGATGCGGTCAGAGCGACGAAACCGTTCTGCACGCACTCGTGCAGTGTCCAACCCTTTCAGACGTGTTGGCTTATGTCGAACGGCTGTTGTCACGTGTAGGACGAATTCGGTTATCGGCCGAGTCTTTCGTGAATTTTGCTCCGCCACCTTCCTTTAACCGGGAAGGCAAAACAGTTTTCATTGTACTGGTGGTTATGGCAAAAGAATGTGTGTGGTGAACTCGTGCGAAATGTTTAAAGATGAACACTTTCCTCTCTGGCCAATTGCTCATCAACTTTTTCAAGTACCACTTGAAAAAGAAGGTGAGAATAGTGAGGGAAGTTTTGTCTCATATGAATTTCATTAAAAGAAGGTGGGTGAATGTAGCAAAGATGGTACGCGTGAATGACGAAACCACTTTAAGCATGATCCTGTAAATCCAAAAGAGAAAGAGGGAACGTTTGCTCTCATGCGTGTCTTTCCCTGCCTGAGGTTACCGTGGCCTTTTCCGTAGGCTTTTCTTTCCACGGATAAACATTTTTACCACACCATATGTTTTGTTGGTGTTTACGCTATGGAATAACAACAGAAAAAAGATGGTATAGGCACACGTCAGAAAAGGTCACAGAAAACGAGAAAGCAACTATACTCTGGGATATGCCAATACACACAGATAGAGAAATTAAGGCCAATAGGCCAGATATAGTTGTCAAAGATCATGAAGAAAAAAAATGCTTTCTAACTGAGGTATCAATACCAGCAGATGACAACGTTTCTCTAAAAGAAATGGAAAAACTTTCAAAATACAAAGACCTGGAAATAGAGGTAACTGAATGTGGAATCTAAAAACAGAAACAATTCCTATCATAGTGGGCGCATAATGTATGATAAAAAAATATTCAGGCAAATATATAGCAAAAACACCAAGACTTACAAATATATATAATAACATACAGAAAATTGCACTACTGGGCACTGCACACATCTTACGCAAAACACTTTCAATACAGTAACCATAAGAGCATCACAGCAAACCACAGTACATACCCAAGGCACACAGAGCTGCGCTCGGTAGTGAAGTGAAAGCACGTTATAAAAATAAAACTACTGAATAATAATAATAATAATAATAATAATAATAATAATAATAATAATAATAATAATAATGATTTCAAATTTTGCCACAAAGGTAGTAATTTTGGGGCAGGGGATGAGTCCATTACATCGACTTCAGTGTTCAACTCGTACTTCTTTGATCGACCCCGAAAGGATGAAAGGCAAAGTCGGCCTCGGCGGAATTTGAACTCAGAACGTAGCGACGGGCGAAAGACCGCTGAGCATTTCACCCAGAGTGCTAACGATTCTGCCAGCTCGCCGCCTTATATAATAATAATAATAATTCTTTCATTCTTTTATTCTTCTATTTGTTTCACTCATTTGACTGCGGCCATGCTGGAGCACTGCCTTCAGTCGAACAAATCAACCCCAGGACTTATTCGTTGTAAGCCTAGTACTTATTCTATCGGTCTCTTTTTGCCGAATAATAATAATAATAATAATAATAATAATAATAATAATAATAATAATAATAATAATAACAACAACAACAACTACAATAATAATAGTGATAATAATAATAGATAGATAAAAAAAAAACAGAATTTGTTTTTTACGTTTAATTGGAATATGAAAATATTGCTACTAGGATACCTGAACCATCTTAATTACTTTTTATATGTTGGATAACATTTTACTTATGTAGAATATCAAATCCTGCCATCATAGAATGTACAAAATGCAATGAAGTGAAGAAGTCTTATATGTTAAGTTTGGAACTATGGCATTCTTAAGTCAATGTTTCAAGACTTTCTCGGTTTAATCATCAGGATGGAATAACCTTTGAGGTTCGAACCTAAAAATCGCTTCATATATATTCTGCTGAAGTCATACAGGTACTTATTTTTCACTCTCACCAGAAGACAAAAAGCTAATGATTGACCCATTGGAAAACCTATAGTCTACGACGCTGTTGTTCACAAAATATATAAGATTCACAATATCAAAATGGGAAAAAATATATAATCCAGTGGGATAATACGTTGGAAAAATAATAACACATTTCAAATGAAGTAAATTTGTTGATTTTTTTTTTTTTAAGAATCATTTGTTTAAAATGGTGCATCTGAAGTCACAACAACCATGGCGAGACATCAGCTAGGTAGTTATCAAAGTAATCAGATATAATACAGATGTTGAAAAAAAAAAAAAAAGAACAGAACGAGCAAAAAAAAAACAAGTAAATAAAATAACGAACAAAACAAAACAAACTATTCGGTAGAACCCACAGACATACTTATAATATATGTTGTAGCGAGAGAGGAAGAAAGGGAAGAAGGGGAAGAGTGGGAGGAAAATCATTCTTCATCTCCACCTCGCTTTCTATATGTATGTATGTATGGATGGATGGATAGATGAGGCATTTATATGTATGTATGTATGTATGTATGTATATGCATCAATGTACTTATATATGAATGTATATAGTGTATGTCTCAGTGTATGTGTATGTGTGAGTGTGTCTGTGTCTGTGTGATAAAGTCAGTCACTAATAATAATATTGTATTTGTCTGTCTCTGCCTCTTTCTCTCTCTCTCTCTCTCTCACTCTCTCTCTCTCTCTCTCTCTCTCTCTCTCTCTCTCTCAGAACCGCAGTCGTATGAAAATGACAAATATATTGTTTGATGATGTCATTGATAGCAGTACTTAGTGTGCAGAGTGTACAAACGCCTTTTTCGAAAGACATAAATTTATGTAATCCAATGAAGTGAGCCACATATATTACTGTTACTATGTACGGAAGGAATGGAAGACGACGCTTTACTTATGCAAGGTGACGCTTTACTACGTGTACTACTATAAGCAAAAGGGCTGAAATTTTCAGGGAAGTGTATTGTCGATTACGATCGACCCCGGTCTTCAACTGACACTCACTTTATCGAGACCCCGAAAGGATGAAAGGCAAAGTCGACCTCGGCAGAATTAGAAGTCAGAAGGTAAGGACGAACAAAATGCCACTAAGCATTATTCCCGGTATGCTAACGAATTTCCCAGCTCGTTGCCTTGAATAATAATAATAATAATAATAATAATAATAATAATAATAATAATAATAATAATAATAATAACAATAATAATAATATTAATGATAATAATAATAATATTCAATATTTGATAAAAATATAAATCATCTAATTTACATGGATGATTTAAAGCTCTTTGCAAAAAATGACCAACAACTCAAAGGTCTACGAGCGATTGTTAAACAATTCAGTGATGACATCAGGATGCAATTTGGCCTTGATAAATGTGCAAAAGCTACCTTTATCAAAGGAAAAATGACAAAAACATCTAATGTGAACGTTGACCAGCAAAATGTCATAAAAGAGTTAGAACCAGCGGAGAGCTACAAATACCTAGGGGTAATTGGAGGGGACAATATCAAGCATTCAGTGATGAGGGAAAGGATCAGAAGAGAATGTTATCGCAGGGTGAGAGCAATACTGAAGACAGAGCTAAACGCAAGAAACAGGATCGAAGCGATCAATGCTCTAGCCATACCAGTCGTGACTTACAGTTTCAATATCGTTAACTGGTCAGTTACTGAAATATGTAATGTTGACAGAAAAATACGAAAACTGTTGACAATGCATAGAATGCACCACCCTAAAGCAGATATAGAACGTCTTTATCTGCCAAGAAAAGAGGGAGGCCGAGGACTTTTATAGCTGGCATTAACAATGAAGGTAGCCACAATTGGCCTATAATTGACCTATCTGAAAAACTCTGAGGACTAGATGCTAAAACTTGTCTCAAAACATGAAAGCAAGAAAGCATCTTACTCAGTAACAAAACAGGCAAAGGAATATCTAAGTGAATTCCAATTGCAACAAATTCAAGAATTAGACGAACTAGAAACACCTGCAGAAAAAGCTAAGCGCTTGAAAACCCGTGCTAAAATTGCTGCCTTAGATATTATGACTGAAAAATGGCATGGAAAACCTCTCAATGGCAAATACCCAAAGAGAGCGAATAATGCAGATATTGACAAAGCTCTTACCCATCAATGGCTAATGGTCTCTGGCTTGAAATCAGAAACAGAGGGGTTTGTCATAGCAGCCCAAGATCAATGCCTACCTACAAAGAACTACCAGGCCAACATATTAAAGAACGGCAGCTCCTCATTATGTCGTATATACCAACAACAAAATGAGACCATCGATCATGTTGTCTCCATGTGCAGTCTGTTTGCGCCTACAGAGTATCTCAACAGGCATAATAGAGCTGCACAATATATTCACTGGGTAATATGCAAAAACCTGGACTTGCCCCATGATAAAAACTGGTGGGAACACAAACCACCCCCAGTATTTGAAAATGATCACATTGCACTCCTCTGGAACTTCACCATTCAAACTGACAGAAAGATAGACGCAAATAGGCCAGACATCATACTGAAAGACTTCAGACAAAAGTCATGATATGACTGTCCCAATCGATATAAACGTATCTGTCAAGACCTACCAAAAACTGAGCAAATATAAAGATCTTGAGAATGCATGGACAGTTTGAAAGGAATACACAAGCCATTAAGTATAATAACAGCATCGTGGACATGGCTTGAGCGTGGTCCACCGAAAGCCTGATCATTGCTGCACAAGACCAGGTTCTCACTACCAATTCAGTGAAGTATAACATCTATAAAACCTCTGACACCCAGAGATACTGAATCTGTGAAAAAGTGTGAAAAATGGGATCCATTTGGTAAGTGGATGTGAAAGCCTTGCACAAAAGAATACAAGTGCCACCACGAGAAAATGTGTGTATCTTCATTGGTTCTTATGCCATAAATAGCAATAGGAAGTAACAGAGAACTAGTATGAGCATGTACGAAGTAAAGTTATGCAGGAGGATGGAAAAGTAACGATAGTCTGGGACTACGGTTTTCAGACGGATCGTGTAATCGAACACCGTCGGCCAGATATTATCATATTCAATAAGAGAGACAAATATAGTCCGATCATTGATGTAGCCGTACCAAATGACATGAATGCTATGAGTAAAGAGGTTGAAAAAATCACCAAGTACTCTGAATTGAGAGTGGAAATGGCAAGACTGTATCGAATTCGAGAGGGTAATGTAAAAGTGGAGCGTTGGGTTCAATCCCATTGAAACTTCAAGACCCCTTAAGGCAACTGAAAATTCCATGCAAAATTGATGTCTTGCAAAAAGCAGCATTATCGGGGACAGCGATAAAAAAGAAAATATTATCTGTCTGAGGTTCTTGTGACTTGACTCCGGTGGATTTTTACCTACGCTGTGTTACGAAAGAATAATAATAATAATAATAATAATAATAATAATAATAATAATAATAATAATAATAATAATTGGGTACTGCACACATCCTACGCAAAACACTTTCAATACAGTAACCATAAGAGCATCACAGCAAACCACAGCACATACCCAAGGCACACAGAGCTGCGCTCGGTAGTGAAGTGAAAGCACGTTATAAAAATAAAACTACTGAACAACAACAACAACAACAACAACAACAACAACAACAACAACAACAACAACAACAACAACAACAACAATAATAATAACAATAATAATAATAATAATAATAATAATAATAACTGAAGACAGCCGCAGAAAGAAGAAAGGCCTCAGTATGGCCTGGGTAGACTACCAAAAGGCTTTCGACAGTGTTCCCCACACGTGGATTCTGGAAACACTAGCCATAAACAAGGTGGCACCAATTATTATAAAATACATAAAGCACTCAATGAACAAATGGCAGACAGTGCTACAGCTCCAAACAAAAGAGGGACTTGTGAAAACGAAAGCCATCTCCATTAGAAGAGGAATATTCCAGGGAGACACGCTCTCTCCACTCCTGTTCTGCCTGGCACTCACACCTTTAACTGAATTGCTAAATAGAACTGGATGCGGTTACAAATGCTACGGAAAAACAGTCAGCCACCTTCTATATATGGATGACCTAAAATTATATGCTAAAAATGACAAAGAGCTAGAAAAACTACTACAGACAGTACACGGCTTTACCAAGGAAATAGATATGAAATTCGGATTAGAAAAATGTGCCAAAGCAACCCTGAAAAGAGGAAAATTAGTTAAAAGTAGCAATATAACACTAGATAAAGCCAATGAAATAAGAGAACTAGACGAAAGCCAACCATATAAATATTTAGGAGTCAATGAACTAGATAGGATACGACATACACAAATGAAAGAAAAAATAAAGAAAGAGTACTATAGACGAGTTAGATCAATACTAAAAACAGAGCTCAATGCTAAAAACAAGATAATGGGTATCAACACTTTAGCTGTCCCAGTTATAAGTTACAGCTACAACATCCTTAACTGGACACTAAACGAACTATCTAAAATAGACAGGAAAACAAGAAAAATAATGACACGATATAGGATGCACCACCCAAAATCTGACATAGAAAGGCTATATATACAACGCACAGAAGGTGGCAGGGGTCTTATACAGCTAGAAAACTATTATAAAATAACCACCATACGACTGCAAAAATACCTACTCCAGAAGCAAGGAAAATTAATAAAAATAGCCACAAAACACGAGCAAAACAAAAAACTGCTTTCAGTATTTAAGGAAGCTGACAAATACAAACAAGAAATCAATCTACCTAACAAATAAGAAGAAGAAGAAGAAGAAGAAGAAGAAGAAGAAGAAGAAGAAGAAGAAGAAGAAGAAGAAGAAGAAGAAGAAACAACAAAAGCTATAAAATAAATGAAATCCAAACTAAAACTAGAACATCAACGGACCATGATAAAACGATGGCAAGAAAAGCCCCTACATGGTAAATACTGGGCTAAACTAAATGCAAAAGAAATAGACAGAGAAAAGTCCCAGCAATGGTTGAGAAGCTCAGGACTCAAAGCAGAGACTGAAGGATCTTTAATTGCTGCACAAGACCAAAGCCTCCCCACCAGAAACATATAATGAAAAGAAACATAACAAGTAACTGTAGAATATGTGGAGATGGACAAGAAACAATAAATCATATTATCTCTGGATGCCCAGTCCTGGCTAAGAAGGAATATATTCACAGACACGAAAGAACTGGGACCTATATACACTGGAAGCTATGCCAACACTATGGAATAACAACAGAAAAAAGATGGTATAAACACACGCCAGAAAAGGTCACAGAAAACGAGAAAGCAACTATACTCTGGGATATGCCAATACACACAGATAGAGAAATTAAGGCAAATAGACCAGATATAGTTGTCAAAGATCATGATGAAAAAAAATGCTTTCTAACTGAGGTATCAATACCAGCAGATGACAACGTCTCTCTAAAAGAAATGGAAAAACTTTCAAAATACAAAGACCTGGAAATAGAGGTAACTGAATGTGGAATCTAAAAACAGAAACAATTCCTATTATAGTAGGTGCCTTAGGTATAATAAAAAATATTCAGACAAATACATAACAAAAACATCAGGACTTACAAATATATATAACATACAGAAAATTGCACTACTGGGCACAGCACACATTCTACGCAAAACACTTTCAATACAGTAACCATAAGAGCACCACAGCAAACCACAGCACATACCCAAGGTGCACAGAGCTGCGCTCGGTAGTGAAGTGAAAGCACGTTATAAAAATAAAACTACTGAACAATAATAATAATAATAACTGTTTTTGATTTAGCTCCAGTGGCCAATATTTTAGTGGGAGTGAACTTATTCAGCCCCACAGATCACAGTACTTGAGTGGTACTTGATGTTATCGGCTCCGAAAAGATTGAAGGCGAAGCTGCTTCGGTGAAATCTGTGAGAACAAACACCGCAACGCATATTGCCGTCGCCATAATGATTCTACCAGCTCACGATCTTACAATAACGATAATAATCTCTTCTTTATTAGCCACAAGGGCTCGAAAAATACAGAAAATACAAGGTAGCATTAAACAAGGCACATACAAAGATGTAAGTGTAGGACAGAGACGATATGCAAACACGTGACAAAGTATGAATGACGTTATCCCATATACAATTGCATGAATTAAAAATATATAAAACAAATTTTCACACGGCAAGGCATAAAAAAGAATGATAAAACACAATAATTAAAAGAAAATGTTTATATAAAAAATGTTAATCTCCATTTGCATTGATTGGGGTACTTCACTTCCTTGATCATACCTGCGGTGTGCTGCTTTATAATTTTGTTATAATTTGTTTCAATATTTTGCATGAGTAATTCTAGCGATATTGTGCACGTCTTCTGGATCGTTGCACTATTATTCTGTTATTGCAAGGTTGTATAACATATAATCTCATTTATTTACCGATCCATACCTCGTTTGGATATTCCTTCTGCGTATTACATAGATATTTTATTAGGACTTTGTTATTTTTTCGAATGACTGAATTTTGTTTCATTCTGGTCGGGGACTAGATTTATTTTACTAGTCATTGCTTCTCCTTCATAAGATACAAATTCTTCATCAGTGTAGAGAGCTCTTCGTGCGCCTCGCATATCTTTAAGAACTTTTTATTCTTTTTCCGTAGTTCTATAAGTTTTTTTCAGAGTCTTATAATTTAATTTTCTCCATCGCCCTCTTTTCGATTCTCATCCTCATAAGTAGTTGAGCTGGTGCTGCTGTGAGGGGTTGTTTCCTGGTCATTTTGAGTTAGATGTTGTTGTTGTGAGTGCCTTCTCTGGTTGTGGAGCCTCGTCATTCGCTCCTACAAGTAGGGAGTTTTGAGTTTTATTTCTCGTCTCACAAGTTGTGCCAGATGTTGCCCTAGGATCAATAACCTCCATTATTTGTTCTAGTATTTTGTTC
This sequence comes from Octopus bimaculoides, assembly GCF_046866305.1. Classification (NCBI taxonomy): domain Eukaryota; kingdom Metazoa; phylum Mollusca; class Cephalopoda; order Octopoda; family Octopodidae; genus Octopus; species Octopus bimaculoides. Next base: position 102,291,575 of record NC_142932.1, on the reverse strand, counting down.
TTTTGGACATTTCTTGTATAAACCTTTTAGATGGCTTTTGCTTCCACATATGTTACAGCTGGATTGCTACTCTGGATGTAAAACTTTAACGTTTTGCTCTCGGCATCCTCTATAAGAAACAATTCTGGTTTTGCTTTGTAGCATCAGGAAATCAAAAGCATAGATATCCAAGGTGGTCCTACCCGATTACATACAGATAAGAGATTTGCACTTACTAGCTGCTCATACTGTGCCAAGAAAATGCATGCTAGCCAGCGGTCGACATCCTTCTCGATGACTTTGGAGGTGACTGTTGTGTTTTCCCTTTAAAATATTGTGAAACCATCTTATGAATATTTTTAGGATTAAGCGTTTGCTCCATATTCTGTTTCAAGAATGACAAAGACATTGCCGTATATCCTCCTACCTTCAATGAAGGATATTTGATTATAAATATCTGCTAGGACGAATTCCAATGGAAATTTGATCGGAATCAAGAATCCTGTACAGAATGATATCTGCTTTGCAAAGATTAGCAGTCTGATTTCTTATAACCATTTTAGCATGAAATTTTTCTTTTCTTCAAAGACAAACAAAGAAAAAGAATATTACCTAATTTAGCGATCTAATTGTATTTAAAGCTACTTTCGTACCATTTTTTAAATTCAAATAACTTTTTCTAGGCTTCCATTAAAAAATATGAAAACACACTTCTTAATATTTTAAATACATTTTGAAACTTTTTTTTATCATATAGAACAACACAGAGCAACCACATCATCCATTCTTTCTACGTACAATATCAGTTTTTTTAAAATTCTTTTTGTCTGAGATGTTGGCTGTTAAGAATAAAAGATGAAAATCTGGAAATTTTTACTTTCGCTTTTCATACAACTGTATGTGAAACGTTGTAAAATATTTTCATTTCCGAATAAATGCCATGAAGATTTTGTGGAGGCGGTATAATAACATTTGGAGCAAATAACCTACACAAACTGCAATATGTACGACACTTACGACACTCAAACACGCAAATCTATAAAAAAATATTCGACTCATTATTCTGTTCTTGTCTGTGCGTTTCTAAAGATATATATCCAGGGGTTGGACAAAATGGAAACACCTTGCATCATAGCATCATACTTTTGTAATATCTATCAAACTGTCAAAAGCTTGTTTATTTTTATGTTTTTTTTTTTATTATTAGTGTTGCTTAACATGTTTTGCTAAAATTGATGTTTCTTTTCAGATATCATCAGAAGAAGGTAATTAAAATTCATTAAAATTACAGATCTATCGGACTTTCAAAGAAGTCAAATTGTTGGTGCTCGTATGGCAAGCGCTAGCGTAACGAAAACAGACGAAATGTTTTTTTGTGTCAAGAAGTACTGTCTCGAAAGTAATGGCAGCCCTTAAGAAAAAGGGAAAAACCTCCTCGTCGAAACAAACTCCGGAAGGAAATCAAAATATTCAGATAGGGACCGTCGGATTCTTATGCGAATTATTAGAAGGTATCATAGAAGTACAGCTGCCAAAATTACTGCAGAGCTTAATGACCACCTCGAGGACCCAGTTTCCACAAAAACTGTTCGCCGGGAGCTGCACAAAGCCGGATTTCACGGGAGGGCTGCAAGCAGAAAACCACTACTTTCAAAAACAAACGTTGCAAAGCGTTTAGGGTGAAGCAAAAAACCTACAGAATTGGTCCCTAGAGCAGTGGAAGAATGTTATTTTCTCGAACGAGTCATCCTTTACCTTATTTCCGACAACCGGCTGAATATGCGTGTGGAGACAGCCAAAAGAAGCATTTGATCCAGACTGTCTTCTTCCAACTGTTAAACATGGAAGAGAACCTGTGATGATCTGGTGGGGGGGGGCTATATCTTGGAAATCCGCCGGCCTATGGTTTACCTTCATGGCAGAATTAAAAGTGAAGACTATTTAAGCATGTTATCTGATCAAATTCGTCCTATGGTTGCGGAACTGTTTCCCGAGTGAAACGCAATCTTCCAGGATGATAGTGCACCAATTAACAAAGAAAAAGTTATTACTGAATGGGACGAGGAACATTCTAGTGAAGCTGAAATCTTATCTAGCCATCACAGTCCCCAGATCTCAATATTATTGAAAGTTTGTGGTGCATTTTAGAAAGGAGTCGATATCCTTGACCATCATTCCTACAAGAACTGGAGACTATTTTAGCAGAAGAATGGACAAAAATTCCTTTGGAAAGAATTCAAACTTTGTACGAGTGCATACCTCGTAGAATTCAAGCTGTAATTATTGCCACAGGTGGTCTTGACCCATATTAAAGTAAATTTGTTTGAAATTTTAAGGTGTTTCCATTATTTTGTGCAGCCCCTGTAGATATGTATATATATATATATATATATATATATGTATATATATATATATATATATATATATATATATATATATATATATATATATATATATGTATGTATATATATATATATATATATATATGTATATACATATATATACATATATGTATATATTATATATATATATATATAGATGTGTGTGTGTGTGTATGCATATATTCTTTTATTTGTGCCAGTCATTTAACTGCGGCCATGCTGGAGCACCGCCTTTAGTCGAAGAAATCAACCCCAGGACCTATTCCTTGTAAGCCTAGTACTTATTCTAGCGATCTCTTTTGCCTAACTGGTACCTTACGGCGACGTAAACAAGCCAACATCAATTGTCAAGCGATGGTGTGGGGACAAAAACAGACACACGGAGATACACGTATACATACACACACACACACACACACACACACACACACACACATAGCCTTGTGAGTGCATTTGGTAGACGGAAACTGAAATAAACTTGTCGTATGTATATATATATATATATATATATATATATATATATATATATACGACAAGTTTATTTCAGTTTTCGTCTACCAAATCCACTCACAAGGCTTTGGCCGTCCTGAGGCTATAGTGGGAGACACTTGCCCAAGGTGCCACGCAGTGGGACTGACCTCGGTACCATGTGGTTGGTAAGCAAGGGTCTTATCCCACACCCACTCCTGCACCTATATATATATATATATATATATATATATATATATACGCATTATAAAAATATATAAAAATATATGGCAACTGAAGCACAAGGATGTGAAATGCAGCCCCCAACCCTAGTAAAATCAAGGTGCTTCACGACACCAACCGCCTTTTGCTCCGGATATTTCATATTTATATTTTTAAAATTGGGCTTCAGTATCCTGAAGCGAATAGGATGCTAGTCACATCCAAAGCGTAGTCTGATGTAACTGTACATTGTTGTAAAATTTTTCGTGCGCTCTCATTTCTGATTCTATCTACTTGGCCAGGAAACTATTGTTTTCCTCTTTCTTCAGGCAGTCTAGTATATCCATCAGTTCCTGAACTGAGATCTGACCAATTGTAATTCAAGAATATTTCCTCATCAGTGTTTCCTGCTTTTGGCTGGGTTCGACTTTCTTTCATTTTACTGTTCCCGATAATTCACCACCCTTTCTCAGCTTCCACCTTATTTCCATCGTCGAGTTAGCACTTTCGGTGGGTTTTGATCAAATATGTTGGCGGGGGTGAGTAAATCTTGTGCTTTTTTTGCAACGCAACGATTTTGACTGTGGTACTGAGGTTAAGGTAATTTCATCAGCTTTGGTTATCTTCGTAAATGCCACTAGTGTTGCTCTAGAAACATCCTCTAGAGTCCATTGTTGTTGCTACTGATACTGTTGTTCGAGGCAACTTTTACCCTTCTATCTTTCTTACTTCCACATGTGTAGCAACTTGGCGTTCAACCCTGAAATAATACCTAAGTGCTTTTGTTCTCAGCTCTCCGTAACGGGCACAACTCTGAAATAATCTTGTCTTCTTCAGGGTCATGAGACACTCTCGCTCCACCATTATCTGTACTGTACCTTCAAGATAATGGAGAGTCAAAAGCTAAACTCTGTAACTATCTCCCTAGTCATAACTCATAATTTTACTTCACACATCTATCTATCTATCTATCTATCTATCTATCTATCTATCTATCTATCTATCTATCTATCTATCTAACTATCTCTACATATATACAGAGAGAAGGAGAGAGAGAGAGAGAAAGTGAGAGAGGGAGAGTAAGAAAGAGCGAGAGAGGGAGAGATAAACAGACAGAAATTGATTTGTAAACCAGTAGTTGTGTCGCGCAAAATTCAGGTGTTTTTCTGTCTTTTTCTTTTGGGGCATACAGAAAGACCCTCCGCCTGCCTTCTTTTTAAAATTGAAATATAGGTATGTTACTTTCCTGTCGTCGAAGAAATATCTCGGATTAGAAAGAACGATATCCGTAATGTAACTCTCTTTTGCTTTTTATTCGTTCTCAAAAGCTGACTCAAGTCTAGTGTTTCTCTTGGTACGCAGGACTGTTGTCGCCGTTGTTAAAATCTGTGCTTTCTTCACTTTTCTTTGTTAAAGTGCGATTGACTATATTCACAAAAATATCATGTGTTCAGTTGTCATTTTTAAAAATCGTTATAAACTTTCGAAAATGTTTTCAAACTCTTTGCTAGGCATTCGTTGCTGTTAAGTTTGTAGCTAGCACTATTTTCTGCTCTCTCAGACGTTGGCCATTCTGAACCACAGGCAAAGAATATATTAAGTATTTAAGACAATCCTTATTTTTCCATACAAGAAAAATTCGGTGAACTACTTAAAGAGCTTTCTTGGCAAATTACACAAAACCCTTTTTTTCATTAAAATTGCGATATACAACTCACATCTTCTTTGAGAGGTCTTTTACAGTTATTCCTTCATCACAAACAACAAAAACAACATCGATAGTAACAACAACAAGGATAGTAATTATAATTACAATTACAACAAAATCATTAATAACAATGACAACAACAACTACAACACTACTACTACTACTACTACTACTACAACTAGTAATAATAATGATGATGATCATGAAGATAATAACAATAGTGATGATGAAGATAATAATAACAATAATAATAATAATAATAATAACAATGATGATGATGATGATGATGATGTTGATGATGAGGACGATGATAATGATGATGTTAGTGATAGTGATGAAGATAATGATACTAACAGTATTAGCAATAATAATAATAACAATAACAATAATAATAATAGAAGAAGAAGAAGAAGAAGAAGAAGAAGAAGAAGAAGAAGAAGAAGAAGAAGAAGAAGAAGAAGAGGGGAAAAACGAAGAAGAAAGAAGAGAAAAAAGAAACCTGTCACAATATCAGATTTATAATAACGCTACTAATGATTGCTGTTAATATATGATAAAGAAAGTCGTTACATAAAACATAACATAACGTTATTGATTATATTCGTATAGCATCTTTCTATATAATATCAATCTTGCTGCCATAAAAACACCTATTAAGCAATAATACTATGGGTAGTTATCATGTCAAACTAAGTTTCTTTCTTTTATATATGTATATATGTATATATATAACTGTTAGTGTAACAGTAACATAGTAGTAACACTTTGTTAGAGAAACATATTAAAATTCAGTTTCAGGCTGTCATGCATAGTAATAATATATTATAATTGTTTTAAATTTTGGCATAAAACCAGAATTTTTTTGAAGGGGTGGTAGTTAGTCGATTACATGGACACCAGTAATTTTGTGGTATTTTATTTTATCGTCTAATAAAGGATGATAGATATAGTTGGTTACGATGGGATTTGAACTCAAAAGGTAAAGGGCGGGAAGAAATGCTTGGCGCTCTAACAGCTCTGCCAGCTCACTGCCTTATACGCTATAATGCAGTGTCATAATATCAATGCTACCAGTTTTCATCGAAGCAATATGGCTGCGTTACAGAAATGGTCCCGCACAAAATATTCTAAATCAATGGCTTTAATTATGTGCAAAGTAGGACCCATCGCGGTCTAATATGATGACCATGCAAGCAGCAACTTCCTCCTCCTCGTTCTCTTTCTCCTCTTTCCCTTCCTCATCATTATCATTATGATCAACAACAACAGCAACAACAATAACAATGATAACAATAATAATTTCTGATTAAAAAGCTGTGAACTGGCAAAAACGTTAGCACAGTGGGGGAAATTCTTAGCGGTATTTCGTCTGTTTTTACGTTCTGAGTTCAAATTCTGCCGAGGTAGACTTGCCTTTCATCCCTTCGGGGTCGATAAATTTAGTACCAGTTGCGTACTGAGGTCGATCAAATCGACTGACACCCTCCCCAAAATGTCGGGCTTTGTGCCTAGAGTAGAAAATAATTTCTGATTAGGCAAATTTTGGGACAAAGCATCAAAACTGAAAGGAGAGTTTAGCTGATAGCAAAGGATCCCAGTACTTAACTGGTACTTCATTTTGTCGAGTACCAAGTCAAGTACTGGGCTCAAGAACCATTGAACTTAAGCATACAAATAAGACTACTAGATAGCATATATAAGCTTGATATCATTCTCCATAACAAATTGTTGTTGTTGGCACTCCGTCGCTTACGACGTCGAGGGTTCCAGTTGATCCGATCAACGGAACAGCCTGCTAGTGAAATTAACGTTCAAGTGGCTGAGTATATTCAATGTAATAGTAGCAATACCATTGACTACAGATCAAGCGTGCGTTGATGTACTGAATTTCATTGACAAAAAATTTTAATATGTTGAAAATTGTTTGCCTGTCTTACTTACGGTAAGAAAAATTTTCTCTTAGCTGTGGAAAGCAAAGAGAAACCTAACGCAATCATTAACGACACACAAAGTAAAAGACATAATTTCAATTAGATAAAAATCAATAAAGCGTCTTTAATACTTATGCTTAAGGACATAACTAATCTTTGTTCTCGGGAACAGTCGTAGCAACAGGCACACTTCGGTCTTATTGGATCTTCTCAGCAAAATGTTGACAGCATAAAACCACTTGATCAGCAATATATATATATATATATATATATATATATATATATATATATATATATATATATATATATATATATATATATATATATATATCTTTTACCTCTTCTTATTTCAGTCATTAGATTGCGGCCATGCTGGGGTACCACATCGAAGAATTTTTAGTCGAGTGAATCAACAATAGTACTCTTTCTTAAAGCCTGAAACTAGTTCTATCGATCTCATTTGGCTGAAGCCCTAAGTTGTCAAGTGGTGCTGGGGGACAAACACAGACACACACATGTGCGCGCAAACACACACACATAATATATATATATATGTCAAGCGATGTTGGGGGGGACAAACACAGGTACACAAACATATACTACATATATGTATATATATATATATATATATATATATATATATATATATATATATATATATATATATATATATGCAACGGGTTTTTTCAAATCCACTCACAAGATTTTGGTCGGCTCGAAGTTATAGTAGAAGAAATTTGCCTAAGGTGTTACGCAGTGGGACTGGTCCTTGTAACTTGACTATTGACTAAAGACTCCGGAACAGTTTTACCTACACTGTGTTACGAAGGAGTAATAATGGTTGCTAACTTAGGCAGAAAGCCAGAATTTTTGTGGGGGGAAACTTCGTCGATTACATTTACTTCAGTACTTGACTGGGACTTTATTTTATCGACTTCGGAAAGGATGAAAGCTAAAGTTGACACCGTTCTGATTTCTGATATTTTCGAGAAAGACCCGAGACATTTGTGATAGTATAATGGAGGAACACAAAAGAAAATAGCAAAAAAAGAAACAAAAGGAGCGGGCGGGGGGGGGGTTACATCGTACGATAGGGCGAGATCAGCATAACAATAAAAAATATTAATAAATAGATAATAAATAGCAATGACATTAATAATAATAATAATGACGATGATAATGATAATAATAATAATGATGATGAGGATGATGATGATAATGATACTACTACTACTACTAATAATAATAATAATAATAGTAGTAGTAGTAATAATAAACATAATAATAATAACAACAACAACAACAACAACGATAATAATAATAATAATAATAATAATAATAATAATAATAATAATAATAATAATAACAACAACAGCAACAACAGCAACCACAACAACAACAATACTACTACTACTAACGACAACGAAGACGACGACAACAACAACAACAACAACAACAATAATAATGTAAACAGACAGTATGCGGACTTACAAGAGAGAGAGCTTGATATCAGATTCAGTTTAGAAGAATGCTGCAAGGCAACCTTGAAGAGAGGAAACTTAATTAAGAACACTAATGTCATATTAGATAAAGAAACAGAGATTAGAGAATTAGACCAAACACAGACATACAAATACTTAGAAATTAATGAACTAGACATAATACAACACACACAAATGACAGAAAAGTTTAGGAAAGAATAGGAATATCATAGATACATTAGATTAATATTTAAAACAGAGCTAAATGCAAAAGTAAGCTAATAGGCGACAATACTCCAGCTGTCCCAGTAATAAGCTACAGTTACTATATTCTGAACAACTAGACAGAAAAAAAACAAAATACAAATAGAATATCACCCAAAATGCTACACACAAAGGATAAATTTACTATGAATACAGGGAGGAAGCAGCCTTATGTAACTTGAAAACTACTGTAGAATATCCAGTGCAAGACTACTGAAATACCTGTGGAAGGACAATGAAAGACCAATAGTAAGAGGCAGTGAACGGAAAGAAAACAAGAAATAACAACTGATTTTTGCTATTGAAGGAAACCAACATGTGATATAAAGAGTTGAAGTAACGAAAATGCAGGGACAGATGGGGCTGATGAGAAATCTGAAAAAATAACAGAAATTATGTAAAACCTAAAAACTACGGTAAAAATAGGGTTATAAATTGTAATCTTAAGACCATAGAATGGAATGTCCTTTCTGGTCGATACGTGAAAAAAAAATAATAAAAATAAACAGGGATGAAATAGATAACGAAAAATCGAAAAATCGAAAAACTGATTGAGAAGCAATGAACACAAAACTCTGACTGAAGGATGTTTATTACTGCATAAGATTAAAACTGTCCTATCACAAACCTCGAATGACTTTACGAAACAGAATGCATTAAGTAATTGCACAATATGAAACCGTAAGAAACAAACACATTGTTTCTTGACGCTCAATCATATCCAAAAGTACATCGATGGAAATGACACACTTGCAAAAAGATGCACCACCCAAAGCCTGACGCAGATAGTCTTTACCTCCCCAGAGCTCAAGGAGGTCGAGGTTTGATCAAGTTTGAAATCTCCTACATAAACACCACAACTGGACTGGCAAAATATCTTGAAACATCTAACGACTGGATGTTAAAGCTCATTGAAAACCATGAAAAACGTAAGAAGCCTCATTCTCTTATGAAGGAAAGCAAAACTTTACAAGTGAATTTATGTAAAATACCCAGGTTGAACAGCACGAGGGAAATGAAACAACTGTAGTTGTAAAGAATGTGAAATCAAATGCAAAGCAAAATGCGTTTGAACAATTGGCTAATAGGTGGAAACAAAGACCTCTGCATGCCAAATATGTGGCCCGTAGCAAACAAGCTGATGTAGACCAGAAGCACACCCATCATTGGCTACGGAGCTCAGGGCTAAAGGCAGAGAGTGAAGGCTTTATTTTGGCTGCCCAAGATCAGAGCTTATTGATCTGGAACGATCAAGCCAATGTGATGAAAAATGGTGTGGACCCAAAGTGCCAATACTTCAACGATGGTATAGAAACAGTGGACCACCTAATCTCTGGATGTAAGATTTTAGCACTGTAGAGTACAAATCAAAACATGACAAAGTTGGCCAATATCTACAATGGATAATGTATCGGCATTATAAAATCAAAACTACTGACAAATGGTACAAGCACCACCCTGAGGTAACTGAGGGAGAAAATGTAACGATTCTTTGGAACTTCCCAGTATGTATAGATCGAACCATCAAAACTAATAAACCAGATATTGTTGTGAAAGATAATATCAATAAAGCTTGTTTACTGATTGACATGAGCATACCCTGTGACCATAATATCTCAGCAAAAGAATCTGATAAGTTCAGAAAATATAAAGATCTCCTAATCGAAATCGAAAAGATGTGGTATCTCAAGACGGTTAAAATACCAATGATTAAAGGAGCACTTGTAATGATCAAAAAAGGAATTGAAAATTATTTAAGAATGATCCCTGGCTTACAATCCATGCAGGAAGTGCAAAAGATTGTCTTAACTGGTACGTCACACGCATTGAGAAGAGTATTGTCGCTGTAAATTTTTCGATGAAAATAAGTCTACTGAATAATAATAATAATAATTATAATAATAATAATAATAATAATAATAATAATAATAATAATAATAATAATGTCAGTGTTCCCACTGATAAAAATATACCTGTCAAGGAATTTGACAAACTAAATAAATATAAGGACGTAGAAATTGAAATACAAAAGATGAGGCATCTTAAATCGAGAACTGTTCCTGTTATTGTAGGAGCTCTAGGTATGTTAAAGAAAGGGATGTCAGAAACATCTAGATAAGATCTCAAGAGAGCCATGTCTCAGAGAAATCCAAAAGATTGAGCTGACAAGTACTGCCCACATCCTTAGAAAAACCCTATCCATTTAAATGTCGTTGTTGCATTACATGAAAATATTTCACTATCTCTCCTCCCCAAGCTCTCAGTTATATTGTAACATCATTTATCTTTCATTCGCCCCAGGACGCTCGGAGTGTCTCAGCAAGTGACTATGACAAAGATGCGGATTAAAAGTAAATAACAATAATAATAATAATAATAATAATAATAATAATAATAATAATAATAATGGTTTCAAATTTCGCCACAAGATCAGCAATTTTGGGGGAGGGGTTGAGTTGATTACATCGACCCCAGTGTTCCCTTGGTACTTATTTTATCGACCCCAAAAGGATGAAAGTCAAAATCGACGTCGGCGGACTAATAATAAGAATATGTGCATATCCATTGACATTCAGACATTCAACATTGACATTGAAAATTTTAAGACTGTGTACAACCTCTTGTTACAAAAGGCCCCAGGTTTTTTAAAGTCTTCCTCGAGCTACAAGTCGTTTAGTGCGCAATTCATCTCCGTCACGAGGGCGCATATATGACAAGAGTAGAAGACTACCACCTGGATAGGACAACATCCCTTCATAAGTTTGTCTCTCTGGTATTACTTGTACAAATTTCATTTGTGTAGACTGTCGCAAATTGAAATATATAGATTTGTGCCAGCTCATGGGAAAAACTGAACTCGCAAACTAAGGATCAGAAGTCAAACACCACCTCAATCACACGCATTCACATCGTAGGATATATTTGGTATGTTTATTAAACCTATTCTTGTGCTGCATTTATGAAAGCTAATTCGTAGTATAGTCAAGATGTTTCTAAATTATACGTGGTCTTAGTATTTGCTTACTTATAGTTACAAAAATGTATTTTAGTTTTTAAATTTTCTAATCTACGCCGAAGTCTAACATATGATTAGTTTTATTGCAATTTTCATTGTTGCAGCATTTCCCACTAAATAATTTCATGAATTTTACGCTGATTATTCGTTTGGTTTTTGCGGTAAACTATGTCTTTTGCTTGTTTCATTTGTGTTGATGTTTTTGGTCTTCACTTTTTTTTTTCAAGAAGATATTAAATATCTTTTATCTTATATCTACCAATAGTTTGTTGCCATAGTACTACAAATAGACGCAAAAGCTGATGTACATTCGAATAAAGGAGACAAAGACCAACATACGAAGGTAATATAATTCTTGAGAATGGGCGTCGGACACTCAAAATGTAGACTTTTCGTAAAACTCTTGCACAGTTTTAGTGGTATAACAACAAACAAGACGTGCTAAATTAAATAGTATATCTAAAAAAGCATTTAGCTAGTCATATTCTTGCAGTTGTACATATATATATGGCAAATTAATTACTAATTATACAATTAATTTTTGATTAGTAGCCAGTCATTTGTCTTATAAAATACCTCTGTCAAAGCTCGATAAGAAAATTAATCATAAGCTACATTTTTGTGTTAGAAAAAAAAAATTTACAAACTAAAATACATTCTTATAACTACAAGTATATGAATACTAGGAAACGAAGCATATTTGAGAAACAACTCAACAAATCTACGAATTAGCTTACATATATGCAGTAATAGAATGAGTGTAACGATCCCCACAGCTTATACTCATTGAAGTGAAGGCATGTGGTTGAAGTGTTTGATTTATGATCATTAAGTTTGTGAGTTCAAATCTCTGACGGGATGGCATGTCGTGTTCTTGGAGAAAGCAATTTACTTGATTTCCCCCAGTTTTGCACAAATAAAATTTCAATATATATGTGTGTTTGTATTTATTTTCAATTTTTGAAACAAGGCCAGCAATTCCAGGGCGAGAAATAATTCGATTACATCGACCCCAGTGTTCGATTAGTACTTATATTATCGACCTCGAAATGGCTAAAAGCAAAGTAATGTAGAGCTTAGTAAGGTTGCCCCAATAAGATTTATAACGCCATTGTTTATACAATGTCAGGTTGCACAATCCTGGAGTTACATCGTGAGCTTTTTGTCATTATACGAATTCTAGTCCAGATCATATTCCTGTCGACGCTTTGCAAAAATGCTCTTCTAAACTTTTTTTTATATTGCATCTAAGCCCCTTAATAAAAGTTTATCTGTTTATCTGCATCTTTCATTCCAGGCTGTTGAAAAGCGACTTTTGTTATTTCTCTATTGAAAACTTTAGTCAAAATCCTGATTCTCGTAGTTATGGCACAGTCAATCTTCTGCCCATAGCTAACAAGGTCTCTGAGACTTTGGCCAATCAGGGACTTGCACCTTGAAACATTCAGTTTGTTTCCGTATTTAGTGCAACACCCTTGATTTTATCATTGATCATGCTTTAGATAATTTTGGTGATTCAAGTATTTTTATGCTTAGAATGCCAAAAGCTTTTCACGGGGCTTGGCATTCTGCTGTCTTTCATAAGCTTCATTCAAATGAAATTTCTGGGAAAATCGTCAAAATAATAATAAAAAATATTTATGTTGTTTTAAATGACCATCATTCATTTAATGGTTCTATCGAATATGACAGAATCGTCAGAGTTTTATTGTAGTTCTTTTATTCTTGTTTCAATGATTTGACTGCGGCCATGCCGTAGCACCGCTTGGAAGGGTTTTAGTCGACCAAATGGACCCCAGGACTTAGATTTTAAACACTAGTACTTACTCTACTGGTTTCTTTTGACGAACTGCTAGGTTGCGGGGACGTAAACACACCAACATCAGTTGTCAAGCGGTGATGGGGAGGAGGGCAAATACAGACACAAAGACACACATACATAAATACACACACATACACACACATACACACACGCACGCACACATATATACAGCGGATTTCTTTCAGTTTCTTTTGTCGGCCTGAGGTTATAATAGAAGATATCGGTCCAAGGTGCCACACAACGGAACTGAACCCGGAACTATGTGGTTAGAAAACAAGCTTCTTACCACACAGCTACGCCTGCGCCTAGTTCATGGATTCTATTGCTGATATTTTGGCTAAAATCATGTCTAACCTTACCATCTTTGGTGATGACACACCTTTTAATTTTGCTTGAATGAGAATTGTTTTGCCTGATTGGAGGAAAATTGTTTGTTCTCTTGAGTTTGACTTGCATTCAGTCATTGACTTGGTAGCTCATTAGTTGATTAGTTTAAACTCTAGAAACTACCGCCCATTGTTTGTTAGAATAACTATGATTATATATATCCTTGTTTCTATATGTAATGCTAATACTCCTGAATCTTTCGGTATTTGACTTTTGACTTTTGCTAAAAATCTTAGTTGGAACGATTATATTAGATCTATTTTTTAATCAACCAATATGAAAATTGACCTCGTTATCATATTTCCGCCTACGAATGCATTTTCCATCTTCATGAATCTCTAGTACATTCACATATTGAATTTTGTCACATTTGGTATTCTTTCTCATCTTGGATGAATTCAAAAGCAAGTTTCAAATATTGTTGGTCCTATGTTGGCACCTAAACTGCAAGCCCCTGTCTATTGTAACATTGCTTTTAATCTGTTCTATAAATACTTCGACGGTCGTTGTTCTGCCTTATTTTCTTTTCTTGAACGTCCTCATAAAACTAGTAATTGAATGACATGCCTTTCTGCTGATTCTCATCCTTTCGACATTGTTGTCCTCTTCCGTAAGAACTCATTTTACTCTTGTAGTTTATTTCATCTACTATCCTATGGAGCGTTCACTTCGATCCCCAAATAAATATAGTCTTGATTCTTTTAAATCTGAAATTGATCGTTTTACAAGGGCAGTCTCTCATTATATTTTCTTCATGAGGATAGTCTCTCATTACATAGTTTCTTTGTTAATCTCGGCGTATGCAAGGTTTATTACATTACTGGTTACTTGCCAGCTTGTAGGGGAACAACTTCCAATAAAACGTCTCCCTTTCTGCTACTCTCTCTATTTATACGTATATTATATATGTCCATCCATATATAATATACGAATAAATGATTTAGTATACATTGATATAAACACAATCGTTATTCATATTTCATCGAGTTTAGACTGAGACATGTTTGTTTTACACTTAAGAAAAACATTTAGTTTTACTTGTGGAAGCGTTAGTCTTTTTCATTTTGAAATAATAAACATCATAGGAAATTATTATTGAGTACATTGAAATTGTTTATATAAATACAATATACTTATTCCATTATATTAAATTTGAAGATTTCATTCAATGAAGAGCTCCAAGAGAAAAAAGATTGTCTTGGTTCAGTATATAATAAATGTGTAGCGAAATAGTAACCTGTTTGGAAAATAGTTTCCAGCGCCATAGCGTAATCTGATTAGTCAAATCATTACTTTGCATCATTTCATTTACCCATGGGCAAGATTTTCCTCTTCATCGAACAAGAAGGGCCTACGTTTTCACGATACAGCGAGTTGCTTTCTTTTATTCTTTTTATTCTTTTATTTGTTTCAGTCATTTGACTGCGGCCATGCTGGAGCACCGCCTTGAAGGATTTTAGTCGAACAAATCGACTCCAGGACTTATTTCTTCATTTAAGAGCCTAGTGCTTATTCTAGTCTCTTGGGCCGAACTGCCAAATTATGGGGACGCACACACACACCAATATCGGTTGTCACATACGCACACACACATGCGCGCGCATACATACATACATACATACATACATACATACATATATATATATATATATATATATATATATATATATATATATATATATATATATGTATGTATATATATATATATATATATATATATATATATATATATATATATATATATATATACGACGGGTCTCTTTCAGTTTTTGTCTACCAAATCCACTAACAAGGCTTTGGTACCCGGAACCATGTGGTTGTGAAGCAAGCGTCTTACCATACAGCCATACCTGCTTTATCTAATTGCCGTTCATACATTGTACTACGAAAAGTTATTCCATTTATCCATTGGTCAATAATACTGGGCTCTAAAGACAATACAGCATAGGGTGAAAGGAATTGCAATATTCAACCGTGTCGCTACAAAATCATCACTATCTCAACTACGAATATGAATTCTCACTCCTTACCACAAAAAGTTCTACCGATTCCTTCTGGAGTTCTGTTAGTCGTTACTCAAAGAAGACTTATATCAAATCAGTATTTCTGCATGCATAAAGACTGTTGATTTCAAAGATTTCTTGATTTTTCCTAGTGGGCGAACGATTCTGCCAGCTAATAATAATAATAATAATAATAATGTTTTTTTATGTTTTCTTTTCAATACAGTAAACATAAGAGCACCACAGCAAACCACAGCACATACCCAAGGCGCACAGAGCTGCGCTCAGTAGTGAAGTGAAAGCACGTTATAAAAATAAAACTACTGAACAAT